>NW_006399776.1:18851510-18852279 GCF_000299155.1 Elephantulus edwardii
ACTTCTTTGTTAAAACCAGTTCTGTTTAATCTCCATTGTGTCCTTTGCCAGTCCGTATCATGAGGACCATGAAAATGTTATTTTCACAGTTCAACCAGTTTTGCAGTCTGGAAACCCAGGATGCCAAGTATTGAGAGCTATGTTGTTCTTGTTGTTGTTGTTAGGTGCTTTCGAGTTGTAGACAACTCATAGCGACACTACGAGCAAAAGGCCTGAACACATTGAGAGGTATACCATGTATTTAAATAATCCTGAATTTATTAATATTACTCTATCAACTATTTTTCCAGATTTTATTTCATGTCTCAAACTTTGCAGACTATATTTTGAATGCCATGTTTGCCAGATATAAAATTAAAGTTACAGTTTATCATATAAAAAATTTTGTCTATTTAGTGCATATTCCCTTTTCCACTTATTTAGTAATGATTCATTGGGTTGTAATAGCCTATTATTTTATGTTGAACTATTGAGCCAAAAGTTGACAGTTTGAGTCTACTTTGCTTCCTCGGAAGAATGATGGCCAACCTCCTCCTCAAAAGATTTACAACTCCAGAAACTCAGTGAGGAGTAACTAGAGTTGGACTCAACTCTGGTCAGTGAGCACAATTTGGTTTTGTTTTAATTATGTTGTGAAAGAGTAGATCCTTAGTCAAAAAGCCTGCTTCCAATAAAGATGGATTCTAGAATTTCTATAATCATTGTTAAAGGAAAACTCCCTAGGGAGAAAGACCTCCAGTGACATTTATTTTCTTGTTTTAACACTTAG
>NW_006399776.1:18855486-18879268 GCF_000299155.1 Elephantulus edwardii
ACAAAGGAGATTAATCAGAACTGGCTTTGACAAGCACTGTGGCAACTGGACAATTAAAACAGACATTTGGGGGGGTGGGGAGAAGAATGAACTGGGGAGGAAGGTAGAGAAAATAGTGCAACAATGAATGAATGAAAACCCCAAATCTCTGTAAATGTTCATTAAAACTAATAAAATTTAATAATAATTAAAAAAAAAAACTTATGGCTTGATGACAATCAGGTAAGAGAAGTTTCTGGGCCATGTTTGATGTGTGTTATGGGTGTCAGTTGAACTTTTGACCAAGGGTGGAGGCCTGCCAAAGGGTGTCTTTAAAATCCCTTGGGAATTTTAAATTTATTAATTTTAAACTAAATTTATTACATTTAGAATGAAAATTCTTTTAGTGATACAGCAATCATTTGTCTATTTGCTGTACTGAATAACTTGGAGTTGCTGTCATGCTGAACACTGTGCCATACGTGTCAAATACCCTAATGATTATCCGTCCTGTACAGTGTTTGGAGGAGCTTCCAGATTGATTCAGGTTGGGAAGCAGGAGTGTCATCCACTTCCTAAACTAGATGCCTCTGGAAACTATAAAAGTACAGAAATTATGTTATAGAACAGAGTTCAGGCCTTTTATACAAGGGTCGCTATGAGTCGTATTCAACTTGACAACTCTTAACCACTGCTAAGTGAGACTAGTGTTGTTATATCTAGAGAAACGTTCTTCCACTTTGTATATTACTCTTTGTCAATATGCTGTATGAAGTAACCTGGGTTTGCTGTGATGCTGAGCCTTGTGTCATTGGGTTATCAAATACTGTAATGGTTTCCCAAAGTGGACAGTATCTGGTGGAGCTCCCAGTTGTAAAACAATTCTGGAAGCAGGAGTGGCATCCACTTCCTAACCACATGCCTCTGGAAACTCTATGAACTTGGAGAAATGACGATCGTTATGGAAAAGCATTTGGTCTTTTGTTCATAGAGTCGCTATGAGTTGTGCTCGACTTGATGGCAGTCAACAACAAAAACAATACTTTACATAGCTTAATGCCTAACCCAAGTATAAGAGGCAATAACCATCTTTAGCTGGGAAGGCAGTTTTTAGAGAATTCTCTCTGCTCTCGCAGTTTTAGAATAAAGTGTTTTGGCTACAGCAATCTTATTAATGTCAAATGACTACGAAAAGAACATCTTGTGTTCTTTAATAATCTTATTGATTGTTATCTCCTGCTTAACAAATCTTCCTTCTTTTTCTCCTTTCATTTTATATTACTCTCCCCCATATTTTCAGCCCACAGTTTCTCAATTTTGATAAGACTGACATTTCTGATATATTATTTTTCCTCTAGCAAGAGTTTCTCAGCATTCTCAGCATTGGTCAGAATACTGCTAGATAAAAGCTTGTAAGAAACCCCTTCCCAACTATCAAAAATAATTGCAGATGTTATCAAATGCCCTCTATGGATAGTAAAATAGTTCCTAGTTAAGAAATAGCATTTTATATTTTATTATACTCATGTTAATTATAAATTAGGCTAAGTCACTATTTAAGTCTCCTACATTGTTATTTATTATTGAGTCAGAATTGCCTCATAGCTAAGTCTCCAGTAGGTTTTTAGAGGTAGTGATTCACATGAGAGGAGATTGCCCATCTTCATTCAACATTACATCATTCCACTTTTTTTTATGAGTTTATTAAAACTTTTATTTCTAATTGAATTTTTTCGACAAATGTCCTTGTAATAGTACACCGTGGTAAGAGTAAGGAGACAGTAGAAAAATTGATGCCATTGAACTATTGTGTTGTGGAAGAGTACTGAATATCCCCTGGACTGCCTGAAGAACAAGTATGTCATGCAGAAAGTGCAGCCGGAGTGCTGCTTGCAGGCAAAGACGATAAAGCTTCAACTCACATACTTCAGGCATGTTGCTGGGAGAGGCTATTTGGAGAGAGACATCATACTTGGAAAGGTGGAGGGTCGGCAAAAGAGAGGAAGACATTCAACTAGGTAGATTGACACAGTGACTAACACAATGGGCTGTAATGCAACAGGAAATGGCCCAGGATAGTACAGGATTCAGATCTGTTGTTCTTAATGTCACTATGGGTCATACTCAATGGCACTTAACAACAACAGTAGTCCAAAAGAGCTTGATGATCATTTAAATTTAGTTGTTTCTTCCTCAAAACAATACATTTTTTTAAAAAACTACATTTTAATTAAATAAAGAATAGATGACAAAAGGGATAGACATCTGCTTAATCATATAGAGAATGAGGGAGAGAAATAACAATAGTTAACTATCGTAATGTCCAGAAATATACTATAAACATTGCTTGTATTCATGCTTTGTTGCAACACATTAGGGAAGCCTACGGTTTTATTCATTTTCAGATGATGAGAAGTCAATTCAAAACTCAGCAATCAAAACTCCAATCCACATCTTTAAGTTCCTAGAAGAAAAGTCATTGTTGCATTGAGGATGGAAGGGGAGGGAAATTCCCAAGTTAAAGAAAAAATTCTTTGTACTATCAAACCATTCTGTGTACCTGAGATGCACTAACACTGGAATAAATTCTCTCCAGTGTTTAATAACTAGAATCTCTATAAGTAAACAGCAACTCAGATTGTTCTTTTAATTTATTTAGATACATTTCTTCTCAAAGCAATCAGAAACCTGTATTCCCTTAAAATCTAGTCTTATTATATCATCAAATTAAAAACTAATGTTTAATGTAAAGGATGTGCTCTAGTCCTTTGATGGACAGAATATTGGGATAAATTGAAAAAGCAATTTAAAGAAATAATTATACTTCATAAACTCATATGTTAAAATTTACCTTATACATTTTGAAGCATGGTCAGTACTTTGGTGCTTAGTGTCAGGAAAAAAAGGAAATTGATACCTAAAAAATAATTGACTGGAGAATCATAAGAATCAATATGTCTAGTCATAAGAATCAATATGTCTGTTCCATATGTCCTAAAAGTATCACATATGAGAAGACTTCGGAGTCTTAGTGCTAACAAAACTGATGCTCATCTAATTAGTGGGAAACAGAACTACCAAAGCCATGAAATTCAGTAGTATAACAAAGATCATAATTTTTAAAAAATGACACAGCTAGTAGATGTTTACCAATCCTAGTGAATTTAGAATCCCTTTCCTCCAAATTCTGCTTTTGTCCTAGAGGATATATCAGTAAATTGGTTCTAAAAATCTCTGGTTCACTGGAAACGATCTCTGAAAAAAAGAGAGAAATTTCATGGGGCAACCAAGTTACATACAGCCCTATATTCAAAGAAATTGTTCTGTGCACTAGAATTTTTTGGATTTTGGATAGATCCAGAATCCTGTCACTAACACTGTTTAATAACTACCATCTGATATCTGACTTGAACAGACTCATATAAATGAATCATTGGTATCTATAATTAACTAAAAAAAAGGGAAGAGATAAGAAATAAACCATTATACCAGATTTATCAAATACTGTTCCACTAAACCAAGATAAAGCCATATCACTAGTATGTATGTTGTTGTTGTTTGTTATTGTTCTGTGCCGTTGAGTTGCCTGCAACCCGTAGCGACCCTATCTATGTACAGCAGCTCTGAAGCCTACCCTGTCCTGAGCCATTCTCACTAACTCCAATACACTAACCCCCATTGCTCAAACTACTGTATCAATCCATCTCATAATCTTTTAAAAAATTAATCATATTTGTATGCACAGTTACTTCATATTCATAGTTATTATTATGTGCCATTGAGTCACTTGTGGCTCATAGTGACCCTGTGTACAACAGCTCTGAACCCTGCTCTATCTTTAGCCAACCTCATTATCTCGGACACTCCTACCCACATTACCCCAGTTATTGTGTCAATCCATCTCATCCAGGGTCTTATCATTTTGTTATTTCTCAACCTACAGTTCTCTCATCAACAGAGCCTCTCTCAGTTATTAAAAATATTGCTGAAAAATATATATAGTCTACTATGCTGGGAATGCACTGTCAAAAACCATGTTTTATGAAGAAAAAATATTGTTGTTGATATGATAATATCCATGTGTCTATAAGGGAGACCAGAAATGACTATTCTTCATATTCATATACCAACTAGTGATACCAAAGATTAATAGAAGATTTTTCCCTAGTTCTGCAGTCTAAAACTTATCAAACATGCAATCAAGCTGTCCTTATAGTTACTAGTTATTGAAATGCCAAAGTCGAAACCAAGAAGAAAGATTATATGTTGTTGTTAGGTGCCATCAAGTACAACTTATAGTGACCATGTGAACAACATATCTGAACCCTGTCCTATCGTGTGCAATTCTTACAATCTCTGACATTCTTGGACCTATTGCCTTAGTCACTATGTCAACATCTTATCAAGGGTCTTCCTCTCTCTCAGTAACCCTACACACCTTTCCAATCATCATGTCCCTTCCTGGGAATAGCCCTTCCTAACAACAAGCCCAAGGCATCACTCTGCACTTTCTCTGAGACATTTATTTGTTCTTTTGACTGTTACAGAATAATCAGTACTCTTTTCCAATACCATAACTTAAAGGCATCAATTCTCTGTTAATCTTTTTCATTGCCCACTTTTCATATGCATACTAAGTGATTGAAAATATGATGGCTTGAATGAGGCTCGTCCTGGTCTTTAAGTTGACATCATTGCTGCTCAGGACTTTGAAAACGTCCCTGACAGCAGACTTTCTCAATGCAATACATCTCCTGATCTCCTGACTGCTAGTACCAAGAATATTTTTTGTAGATAGAAACACCAGAAAACCCACATAGCAGGTGCCTTTTTTCCAATGAGATAAACAGTAACTAAACAAGTAAACATGACCAAATGAGATACATAAGAATCAAATCAAATATATCTACAGAAACAGATGTAGTTGGTCAATTAGAAACTGATGGAAGCCTTAAGATTATGGCCCTTTGTCACCTTTTGAACCAGGAATAAAGGTCATTCCCGGGGTGCAACTTTTGGTCAAGCAATAGATAAATCTATAAGATGACAAATAAGTTATCATGGTATTCATTCCTCACAATAACCACTCACAAAGTTAAAAAGTGAGAATTGCCAAAGATATATTCTTAAAAACAGGAGAGGATAAAATAGAAAGATTAATGGAAATAAAAATGACTGGGAAGAAGTGGGTAAAGCACATTGTGGGTATTATAATTAATGTAATAAAACAAAATGTGTATGAATGGCTAAAGGAAATGAATATGCTTTGTAAAACTTACTCAAATTGCAATAAAGAAGAAATGGTTGAGAGACTCAATATAATCAGTCAGACGAGGACAAAAGCCAACTGTAAAATAGACCAGCACATACTCATAGGTGAGTTCAAATTAGAACTGAAAGAAAATTCCACAAGTGTCACGATCATAAGTCGTCAGAAGATTACCTTGAATATATCCCACCTCAGTACAGAAATCATCTCAAGAATATATTAGCTGCATTTAATGTTCATGACCAAAGACCAAAGAAGTGATGGGATGACTCAGAAACATTATAGATATTTTTTTTTAAAAATTCATTTTAAAAAAAAGCCGTAAAGAAGAAAAGACCAAATCTTGCTACTGAGTGCAGTGTAGCTAAAGCAAACAGAAGAAATGATGAAGTAAGAGAATGTAACAGATTTCAAAGTGCAGTTCAAGAAGATATTAAGAAATGTGCAAAGACTCAGGGTTAGAAAAGCCAAAAAGGAAAGCATATTTAGATGTCTAGGTGGAAAGAACTGAAGTGGGGGGGGAATCAAGATTTGAATTAAAATAACAAGGAATTCTATAGATGGGGGGAACAAAATAGAAATAAAGCAAAACACTAAAAGCAGCAAAAGAAGATTAAATAATTACATAAAATCACTGTACCAATCATATAGGGACATACCACATGGCCAAGTATGAATGACATTAAAAAAGGAAGTCCAGTCTGTACTAAAGGCATTCCTGAAAGCAAGACTTCAGGATGGCAGAATATCAACTGAGCTATTTCAACACCTGGCCAAATGACTAGAAGAAATTCATATTTGTGCCCATTTTAAAGAAAAGCAAACCAAAACAATGGAAAAATTATAGAAGGTACTATTAAAACAATTCTATTTCATTAATAGAAGAAAAGTACAACTTTGTGAAGATAACTAAAAATTTATATAGCAAGGCTACACAAGAATGAAACCTTGCCAAATTTGGAAGATGGTATGGAATAAGGGATATATTATTGCTGTTGTTAGGTGGTTCTTTCTAAAAACAGAGAAGACCAAAAGATGTTTATATCTGTTTTATTGGTTGTGAAGATGCATTTGTCTGTGTGAATCATAACACGCTATAGATAATACTGTAAAGAATAAAAATTTCAAGACACTTAATCATACTCATGCAGAACCTACATTCAAACACAAACATTCAAACACAATAAAGGCATACTGTGCAGTTTAAAAATAAGAATAATTGTGCTTGAGTGTTGAATATGCTCACTGTGCTTGTTCAAACTGTATGCAGAACACATCTAAGAAGAGGGCTCATACAAAAGCAAGGCAGCATTAGTACTGGAAGAAGACTCTTAACATCTATTACATGCAGATGACACCACCTTGTTTTTGGAAAGAGGACTAAAATTACTTATTGGTGTAGATCACAGCCTTCGCTGCAGTACACGTTACACCACAATACAAAGAAAGGTTCAGATCTGTTGTTTGTAGGGTTGCAATGAATCATAATCAACTTGATAGCACTTAACAACAGTAATATCAATAAATAGCATCAGATAAATGGAGGGGAAAATTTGTTTAATTTTACTTAAAGCCACAATTAACACCATTTGAAGGGATAAATCTACTAGGAAAATCCCCTTTAATTTATTGGAAAATAAAGATATCACCTAGAAGATTAAATATTCTTGATTCAAGTCAGGGTATACTCAATCACTTCATGTGGTAAAATCTGGACAATAAATAAGGAAGGTCAAAGAATAAATGACACCTTTAAATTATGGTGCTGGCAAATAGTATTGAAAATACCATAGACTCACTTTCCTTTCTTTTTTTTTTTTTTTTACTTTCTAAAGAATGGGCCCAACTATTTGAAAGAGGTATACCCAGAATATTCTACTGATGTAAAGATGTCAACACTTCACCTTGAGATATTTATCAAGAGAAATGTATCCCTGGCTATTGCCATCATGCCTGGTAAAGGAGGATTCGATGAAAAATAGGAAAATCCTCAACAAAATGGATTGACACAGCAGCTGCCACAACGGGTTCAAACAAAGCAACAATTGTGAGGATGGCACAGGACCAGGCAATATTTAGTTCTGTTGTACATAGGGCCTCTGTGAGTCAGAATTGACTGGATGGCACCTAACAAAACAATAACAATTATGACTGAAAGTCTAATAAGGACCTGCCAGAAATTTAAAAGTAAGTGTGAGTTAATGAATTTGCATTTTAGTGTTCTTTTTTCTCACCAAATAAATAACATGATATTTTAGATCTTATATGAAAAGAGGTAGTGAAAGCAACATTATTACCACGGCAAATATTTCCTATTCTGGGTCAATGAGGCTTAAGGGGTCTATAAAGATATCTTTAACCTCTCACTTCTCTTTACATAAAATATATCTGTTGACCAGCTTCCTCATGGCTGTCTTTACTTCCTTGTTTCGCAAGGTATAGATGATGGGATTAAGTAAAGGGAATATCACTGTATGGAACACAGATACCACTTTATCTAAAGAAAAAGAGTCAAATGGGCGAGCATAAATGTAGATGGATGGCCCAAACATTAACACCACTATAGTGATGTGGGAATAGCAGGTGGACATGGCCCGGTTGGTACTCTCACCTGAGCCTGAGTGTTTCTTGAGCATGGCCAGAAGGAAGGCATAAGACATTAGCAGAGCAATGAAGCACACCACGGAGATCAGACCACTGCTGAAGATCATAACTAGTTCTTCTGGGAAAGTGTTGGCACAGGCAATTCGAACAACTTGTGTGATGTCACAGAAGTAACTGTCTAGCTCATTGGGCCCACAAAATGGAAGACGAATAATAAGAGCCACCTGTATAATAGAATGAACAAAACCACCCATCCAAGACAAGGCTACCAGGATACAGCAGAGACGTCGATTCATGATGGTAGCATAGTGCAGAGGGCGGCAGATGGCAGCGTAGCGGTCAAAAGCCATCACTGTGAGCAGGAACATTTCTGAGGCTCCAACAAAGTGCAAGAAGAAGAGCTGTGCGATGCATCCTCCAAAGGAAATGATCTTTCTCTCCGCAAAAAAGTCTACTAGCATTTTAGGGGCTGTGATAGAAGAGTACCAAATATCGAGGAAGGCCAAATTAGCTAATAAAAAATACATAGGTGAAGTCAGATGGGGGTCAAGTCTGATAGTGCAAATGATAAGGACATTGCCTGGAAGGATAAACAAATAGAAGGACAGAAATACAAAAAATAGGCCCAGTTGCACTTCTCGAGCTTGGGAGAGGCCAGTGAGAACAAACTCTGTCACCCTGGTATAATTTGCAGGTTCCATTTCTTCACTTCATATTTTTTTTTCATAAAACAGCTATAAAAAAGTAGAAACTGTAATTATTCCAAGTAATATTTAACAAGTTGTCCCAATGAGTCAATTCCTGACTCAGAGCAACCTCAAGTGTTACAGAGCACAACAGCTCCATAGGGTTCTCTTGACTAAACAAACCCCAAAACCTTGTGTTTATAGCACTTTAGATACCCCAGCAGCTTTTCCAGAGAAAGATGGGCAGTCTGCTTCTATTACACTTACAGCCTTGAAAACTCAATGGATGGTTGCTGTAAGTTAGAACCAACTCATTGACACTGAGTTTGAGTTTTAGAATCTTTACAGAAGATAATTGCTAAAGCTTTCATTCCTGTCATTGCTGGGTGAATATGAGTAACAATCAGGTGTATACTAGTAGCCAATTCCAAAGAACTTGCCTTATCCACAGACCATTCATTTAACTAAAGTTGTATTAATGCTTTCAAAATCATCAAAATAAACCACTCTCAGTCACTGAGAGATCATTTCAGGTTGCATTTAGTTGTCTCATTTATGAGTGCTAAACTGAAATAAGGACCGAGTATAATGATTCTATAAATTAGAAGCATCAAAATCAGATAAAGTGTACCATATATTTGAAACTCAAAACTAAATTCCTTAATGCTCTAAAATCCCATTTTTTATTAAATCAGCACTAATCATTCCCCAACCATCCGCCTTAGTGAGCAAAAAGTAGAGTTGAATCAAATTTTACACTGACAATCTGAGGTTACAGCCTATTCTTATTATTTTTACTGGAAAATCTTGCCAAATTAGAAAACTAGGTCAGGAAGCTAATACAAGGTACAGCCTGACTTCCTATTTTTTAATTTAACCTGAGTTAGCTGGCAGAAGTTTCTTCTCTGAAAGTGGGTAAGATTTTAAATACTTACTGTTGAAGATCAAAGATAACTGTCTTCAGTGTGAATTACATTTAAGCTGCGAAGAGATCTCTTTAAAAATCTTAAAAACAAGAGTTGCCACTTTGAGAACTAAGGTACCTCTAACTCAACATTCTTTTTAATTACTGGAAATGCTCATGAAAGCTAGAAAATGAAAAAGAAAAATTAAGAAAAACTGAAACAAATAAATTCTGGTATTGATAAAGAATTTTGAATATACCATTGTCTGCTAGAAAAGAAAGAAAATCTGTCTTGGAAGTACAGCCAGAAATCCCTTTAGAAGCAGGAATGTTGAAACATTGTCTCATAAATGTACTCTGGACATGCAGAAGGACCATCAAGCTTCTGGTAAGTTGAAGGGTAAGTGAGAAACAAGATGGGTCTCAACAAAAAGGATTGACACAGTAACTGCAACAATGAGTTAAGCATGCCTACTTTAGTAATTCATTGCCATCTAGTTAAAACTGACTCCTAGCTGACTCTCAAGCGGGTTTTCAGAGACTATAAATCACAAGGGAGGAAGTTTCCCATATTTCTCATAAGTAACTACTGATGGAATAAAACTGGATGCCTAAATTTATGTTAACAAGGCAAATCTTTAAATAGAACTTCACCAGAATTCAGTTTAAAGACTAACATGAACCTGATCCAAGTCATGGTATTTCCAATTGTTTCATATGCATTTGAAAGACAGTTAATAAGGATTACAAAAGAATTGGTGCTTTTGAGTATTGAAATTGAATAATACTGAATATCCTATGTGTTGCTAAAAGAACAGATTTGTCTTGAGAGGAGTAGTCCTTAGAGGCAATGATGGTAAAACGGCATCTCATATACTTCGGTCATGTTGTCAGAAGAAGTCAGCGTTTGGAAAAAGATAATCATGCTGAAGTAGGTGAAGAGTCAAAGAAAGAGAGGACAACCCTCTACAAGGTGGATTGGCACAGTGACTGTAATAATGGGCTCAAGCATATTGGAAATCATGAAGATGGTGCAGATTAGGGCAAGATTTTGATCTGTTTTTCATAAAGTCACTAATAATCATAGTCCTCTCAATGACACCTATCAAAAACAATGACAGTGTGGATGGCACAAGACAAGCCTGTGTTGCATTCTATTGAACATGCAGTTATGATGAGCTGGAGTCAACTCAATGGCATCTAACAAGATACTCCCCCAGCAGGAATTTTAATTTTAATCTAGGAAAGAGTAAAATCTACAGAAAGAGTCAGCATGCATATATGGACAGATACAGAAACACACACACTGTTCCTAAGCGCCATCCAGTGGACTCCAAAACATAGTGAATATGAATTGTAAAACAACAAACTTGGCCTATCTTGTGCCATCTTCACAATCTCTGTCATGCTCAAACCCACTGTTGTCGTCACTGTGTTAATCCAGCTCTCTGAGGGTCTTTCTCTTTTTCACTGGTTCACCACTTTTCAAAGCATCGAGTCTTTTTCCAAGGACTGGAACCACCTGATAGCATACCCAAAGTATGTACGATGAAGTTTCACCAGTTATACCTCTAAGGAGCAATATAGTTGTACTTCCTTCAAGACAGATTTGCTTGCTCTTTGGATAGTCTGGTATATTCAGTACTCTTGGCCAAAATCATAATTCAACAGCATCAATTGATTGTCCAAATTTGCCATGAATATGAAACAATGAAAATACCATAACTTTGTCAGTTATACCTTAGTCTTTAAATACTTATTCTAATACTTTAGCATTTAATTTAAAGAGGTCCTTGACAGTAGACTTGCCCAAGGCACCATGTCTTTTGATTTCTTAACTGCAATGAGGGGTTTTTTTAAATGTCTTGATTGCTACTACAGTGAGTATTGATTGTGGAGTTAAGTAAAAGAAAATCTTTGACAACTTCAATCTTTTCTCCATCTGTCATGATGTTGTCTATTGGTCTGGCTGTGAGAATGTTTTGTTTCCTGATGTTGAAGTATAATTTATACTGAAGGTTTCATCTTTAATCTTCAATAATTGCTTTAAGCCTTATTTATTTTCTCCAAACAAGGTATTGCCATCTTCATAAAGGTTAGCATGAACATAATTAAGTATTTTGTAATTCCCATTCTTATCAAGGTTATCAAGAATTTATTATCATTTATTTTTTTATATTTTGATACTTTTTCTAGTTTATAAGTATATAAACTCAAACTAATTTATTTTGAGGGATTTATGACTCATAGTGATACTCTGTGGGGTTTCCAAAGCTGTAAATCTTAATGGGAAATTGCCCAGCTTTCTCTTGAAGAACTGCTGATAGATTCAAATTTCCACACATGTGGCTCTTTTGGTTAGCAGCACAACACACTATAGGCTACTACAGCAAAGTCCCCTCTCTCTCTTTCACACACAACATATGCACACGTACACACACGCTTCTAGAAAATATTAGCAAAACCACAATAAACAGCAACACAGAAACAAACAGAACCAAGAGGTAACAAAACAGGAAGTAATTCAGCCCACAATCATAAAATTGGATTTCAATGTATTTTAGAATAAAATCTAGAGGAGTAGTTTAGACCTATAACCTTGATGTTGGGTGAAAATTAAATTTGGATGACATAAATTATAAGAAAAATAATATTGAAGTTTATACTAAAGATATAGCAATAATATAGAGAAAAGGAAAGTCAGAAAATATTTAGGAAATACAATTGGTAAGATTCACTATTAAGTTGCATATTATTTTTCTCATATAAATAAGCTCGACTGTTAGCTTCATAATTTTTTAATTTACATTTATTTTGTATGTTCTGTGTAAAGAATAATGTTCAGAAAGGTCTCTCAAGAAATGGAAAGACAGGGAGAATGGTGATTTATTTTATAAAACAATGAATGAGAATAATTATATGAAACAACATGAATGAACAATAATGTGAAACACAATGTATACAAACTTTGTATGCAAAACAGTGTAAAAATTTAAAAAAGGAATGATTTCCACGCAGCACATTCTAGATCAATAATAAAAATTGACTCAGTATACACCTCTAGAGAGTTCTGGTGGCTTAGTGATAAGTAAGTGTGGTATCAATTCAAAGGCAGGAGGTATTAATCCACCATGGAGACTGATGGGAAATCTCCTCCAATGCAGTTTACTGCCTCTGAAAACCCACAGGGTCAGCTGTGGGTCAGTTTCAATTCGACAATACACAACAAGAACCACAACAACAATACATCTTTAGTCCTATCTTGCCACATCCTAAAGCAAAAAAAGTTATGTTTCCAGGGGAGTCTTGGGAAAAATAAGTTACCCATGGAGAACCAAGGACCTTTATTTGCAAGGCTGTAATTAGGAAGGAGGGATCTAATACTCCCAAAAAAGCTTGATAAGTTGGTCAAGGGGATTTCGGGTTATCTCATATCATCCATTTACTCCTCCCAAATTTATGGATGGAAGCTTACCTTTCTTCTTAAAAAAATATATATTAGGTGAAATTACCATTCCATACGTGATCTGCAGGGATGTACTGTCAGGAGGGATGAGTATGGAGATAGTTAGGATTACAGGGCCCTCCCTGCAGGTGTGTGAACTGTGAACTCTCCTTAGGGAGCAAATGCTTTGGGGGAAAATGTGAATGTGTTCAGAAATACTTCCTTAATAAAAATAAATGTTCATCCATGTGTCTGGGCAACCTGTAAGTAATCACAGGAAAATTGTTACAGTGTCCATTTTGAAGAGTCTTGGGAGACTCTCAGGTATGATCTTGAAATAGTAAGAAATTTAATTACTAAAAATATTGTCTGTTCTCTTTCTTAAAAAAAAAAAGCTAGAATTTCTTGATGACACTCATCCTAGCTTCTTTTGATAATCAAAGAAATAAGCAAATAAAAGAAATAAATGCCTTCAGAATCCATGTCCATAACATCAGGAAGAGAAATCAGCTAAGACTGAGAAGCTTGGAAAACATAAGGAA
This sequence comes from Elephantulus edwardii, assembly GCF_000299155.1. Taxonomy (NCBI): domain Eukaryota; kingdom Metazoa; phylum Chordata; class Mammalia; order Macroscelidea; family Macroscelididae; genus Elephantulus; species Elephantulus edwardii. The sequence goes on from NW_006399776.1 coordinate 18,868,916, forward strand.
AATGACCAAAAAAATAAAAATAAAAAATAAAGAAGGATGCAAGAGTCTTACATTTTTTCTGATGATGAAAACAGTCCATCTCTGGGGACTTCATCAGTTTCAATGTCATATTCATTTAAATTTAAATGCAGATTTTAAGTATAAAAGATTAAAAAAATCTTTCAATATTTGAAAATGTCTTGAAGTGGCAATTATCACATATTCCTCCCATTTAGAACGTACATTTCTAATCTTTGAATACATTATCATGAAGATCATAGTCAGGCTTTAGCCGTACTGAGCATTGACAAGATCATGAGAGCACTAGTATATGGTAGCTGGATTGGGTGGAAGATAGAATTAGGTGAATGCAGTAGGAAGGTGTTTTAATTTTTCATAAATATCAAGGCAAAGGAGTTGATTTCCAAAGATTTCCTGCCTTCTTTAGAAAGCATATTTTTTTCAAACAGATACACATACATATATAATTTTTTAAATTTCTTAAAAATCATAAAAAATGAATTTTTTGGAAAGCTTAGACTTATAAGAAGAAGCACTGAGAAAGAAATGATGGTGTTGAATTTTCATCATCACTTAGCCACCAAACCCTTTTTTTGATTTTGGGAAGGCCAGTCAAACTTCCTCTACAGCAGTTTCATCCTAGTAGCATGTGAGGGGTTTTCACTAAAATTTTAAGAAATAATTTAGCTCTAAAATTCTAGTTCTGTAACAGTAAAAACGGAAGACTAAGGAACATTTAAAAAAAAAGGATAAATTAGGGAAGCTCTGGTGGCCTAGTGGCAAGGAGCTGCAACTACAATTCCAGATGCGCACGGTTCGAATCCACCAGATGCTCTGTCGGGGAAGGAGAGACAATCTCCTCCTGTACCAGTCAGATCTGACTTGACGGTACACTCACACAAAAATAATAATAAAATTTTTAAAAAAAGGATAAATTTAAAACCATGTGTATAAGAATATATGTGGTGACAATAATATAGTAACATCATCAAATATTATGTACAGTCCACAAAATAAAATCACTTGAAATTGCTTACAATTTTTCTCTATTATTAAAATAGCTGGCTCATCTATCTCATTCTGTAAAATACTGAAGAAGTAGTATGTAAATATAACCTTACCATGTGGGTAAGTATATAAAGACCTGGAGACCTACAGTTCCCTAAATAAGTGAATAGTAGAAAATCTCAAGAGGTAGTCATTATATTGATTTCATGTAATATTGTTGCCCTGTATTGCCTAGACATTGGTAGTCAAGGACTGATCTTAGTGTGCGAGTATTTCAAGCATCAGTTGCTGTATATTTCTATTATAACAGAGTTTGATATGGAACAATGGTGCTTTGATTTTAGCTACAACTAAACCATTTACTAGCTTTCTAACACACTCAAATTTCTGCCTCTATCTCTTATTCTTATAATGTAGATACTAACTCTATCGGAGAAAGATAATCTCATCTATGTCATTTATAGGCTTGGAAACGCAATAGAGGATGAGCTATGAGTCAGTTCTAACTCAATGACAATGACAGTAATAGAGTAGTAGTTCACTCTTGGACATTTTTTAAAGGATTGATGAGGTCATGCATATAAGGTTTAGAAAAGCTCTTGGCACACAGGACATTCTTAATGAATTGTCATCAAGGTTTTCTTTGCAAAGGAGCAAGGCAGTCTTTATAATCTCCAAAATATTGCATCTTTATATTAACCCTTTCCACTGTTCTCCTTCACTGTGAAAAACAAGAAACCTTCTTAGGAAAAACCTCAGAACAAAGACAGAAGCAGTATGTTTATAAAGACTAGCTTTTCCTCTCATTTTTCTGAGAATCATAATCTTATGCAGATTGCCAATAAATCATTATTATGAAAACCTCCAGCTACTTTCACAAGCCCTCCTCTATTCCAAACTCCAGAAGTTTGGCATGGCAACATGACCTCATAAACATCGTTTGGACTTCACAACACTGTTCACATTTTTAACTGTACTCATTGCATTATTATTTTCCAGTTTATATTTTGTCCAAAACACAACAGACACTTTGAGCTTTTTTATGTCATGTATCATCTCTCCTTTATTTTTGCAAGGTCCAGTACCTAAGAAACTTCAAGCTCAATATAAGTATTTAATATGCTATTAAGTTAATAAATGGAGGAATAAACACAATTATAGGTTAACAAGTAAAAAAGGAACTTTGAAATAATAATAATCAAATATCTACAAATTTAAATGCTTCACCAAATATATAAAATGTCTCCTAATTCTGCTTCATAGTTCCTGATTTCATTTCCTGGAATTCACCTTTGTAAATTAAATTGCAGTGACTATATATCTTAGAAAATTTGTCATTTCAACGTGTTGCATTAAATATATTCATCATGTTGTACAATCATTCCTATTATTTACTGATAATTCTTCTTTAAAATGCTTATTTTATTACACTTTAATTTCAAGAAAGCATTTCTAATTTTATATTGTTCTTCCCTTTTCTTTCAAAGTTATATTCTACTATTTACTCTTGTCTCCTCAAAATTGAAGCGTTACAGGCCCCACTTTCCCCACCTATCTTCATGTGTCCCTGCTGAAGACTCATCCTAAGCAGGAAAAGTATTGGGTTTTCCTGACCAGCTATCAGGAATGACAGGAATCAAGCTTCTGTAAGTTTATTTTAATGATTTAGAACTTCCAGATGTTTCATAAATAAAAACAGCCTTTTTTGTATGATATGAGCAGGGTGTTTTGTTAATGTCCTGGTCAGTACAGGGATTTAAATGTTTGAACTGTGGTGATCATATAAAAAAAATGTTTATATCCCTCCTTCAACATTGAAACCTGTTCCATATGATTTCTGTGTTTCCTGAAGACCTAATTAACATTTTTTTGCTTCTGACCCCTCTTCTCTGATTATTTTGCACAGTTACTCTCATCACGATATCCACTCCACTCTTAAAAACAGAGTGGCTTATATACATAAAATGGCACTGTTCTTCTACCTACCAATTATTGAGTCAGTCTTGGTACAATCAAAGATTATAAGGAGAGGGTAGAAGGTGCCAAGTCTTCCTTCATCCACAAAAGAGGGCTTTGTCTTCTACATTTTGGTATATATCAATTCCTGTCCTGATGTAACAATGAGCTAACTAGCACTGTGGGTTGTAACTAAGAAAACAGATTCTCGAGGGACTTTCAGCAGCCAAGTAGGAATCAAAGTCATGAGGGAATCATTTAAAAAGTTTATGTGTGCCTCATCCAAGAAGCACAGACACACAACTTTGGAATTACACCAAGGAAGTAAGGAAAATATCTAATTACTCTTGGAAGACTTTTGAGTAGAAAATGCTAATGATGTGTATTGTTGTTATTGTTGTTGTGTACCCTTGAGTCAGAACCAATCCATAGCGGACCTTGCAGTGTGTTTTCAAAGGCAGTTAGTCTCACAGGAGGAGATTGCCAATCTTTTTCCTATGGAGTAGTTGGTGGATTGGAACCAAGTACCTGTGGGTTACCAGCACAACTCCATTAGGTTACACGAGCTCACCTTCTAAATTATGGGGGAACTCTGGTATCCTAGAGGTAAGAAGTTGCATTTCCAAGCTAAAGGCATGAGATTTTAATCCGGCTGCATGTGAGAAATATAGACAATCTCCTTCCTTGTAATTTACAACCACTGAAAATTCACTGGAGGGAATTCCTATGCATTTGTTCTGACTCGAAGACACATAACAATAACAATAAAGTATGCTGTGACTTCCTATTATACTATGTCAAAAGAAAAGGGTTAGTCATTTAAAAATTTTATGTCTTTAGGAAAATTTACATGAGTCCAAATCCTATACTATTATTAGATAACTTATTTAATCAAATTATCTATAGTTGCACAAGAGAGCCTTAAATTCTAATTACATAGTACTAAATTTTCTTCACTGTCTACTACATGTCTTTAATGAATATCTACCACATTAGACATTTTATTACAGACCATGCAATGATGGACAGTAGAAAAACAATCACTTTCCCCTATTTCTGACACTTATTTCTCAATTGCCAAACATATATCTATGCCTCTCACCTAGAACTTAATATAGGAGTTCTGGTGGTGCAGTCAGTAGCATGTCACACTGCTGACTGACTATAAGGCAGTTCTGCAGTTCAAATGCACAACTTCTCATCAGGAGAAAGATGGACAGTACCCACCAGCTGAGATCCAATGGGAGGTCACTATGAGTCTAAATGATAGCAGTATTTTTTTATAAAATAATGTTTATACTTACAGTTTTCCTTTCTGTGTGTGTGAATATTTTAATTCCTTAGCTAATTAGTTTCAGGAGATCAAGAATGTTCTTTAGCCAATCACCAAGGAACTCTGGACTCAAACGTATGCTTGAATCTTGTAAAGTGAAAATAGTATAACTTCTTTATTAAAAAAAAATCTGCCTCCCCAGTAATCCAGAAAATCTATGAAGCATTTTTCATAAGTGTCTGAATACTTGTGTTTAACCTTGAGATAGAAAAGCTCAAAATGAGCTTAAAATGATTGGCCAAAGAGAAAACATAAAAATAAAGACATTTGTTTACTGCCCTATTTTTTTTCTAAGAAGCAGCTGCAAAGTTTAAAACACTGACATTGTGATTAGTAGCCAAATATTTCCATCATTGCACCACAAGTATTCCTTATAGTACTGAATAGCCAGTAATATTGAAAAAAAATTTTCTTTATCAAAATTGACTTGATAGCTACTGACATTTATTATTGTTTGGTGTTTTAATATACAAATTTAAATGGCACATACACATAAAAAAATGTCAACAAAATTTTGGAGTTCTTGATAAAATCATTTTTACTTAAAATTGAAGAATAAAATTGTTAGAAAACATGTATTTTTAAAGGCTAAAAATTATGCGATATACCATTAATAAGGAGCCAAATGTGTCTTAAACTCAATATTGTGAAAATGAAAATCCTACCAAAAGCAGTCTACATGTTCAATGAAATACCAATATAGATACCATACTCCTTTTACAAGGATGTCAAAAGGGAAATTGTCAAGTTTATTTGTAAAGGAAAAAGACTCCAAATAGCAAAACACTTCTGAAAAACAAAATCAAGTGGAAGGCATAGCACTCCCTGACCTCAAAACCTACTACACAGTGGTGGTAATCAAAACAGCACAGTACTGGTAAAATGACAGGCACATAGACCAATGGAACAGAATCAAGAACCCAGAAATGGACAACAACCTCTTCAACAAATGGTTGAGAAAATGTGTTTCATATAATATTGAACAAATGGTTGAAATTTAACTACTACCTGCAGAAAGCTAAAACAGGATCCACATCTCATCTCATACACACACACACAAACACACATCAACTCAAGGTGGATCAGAGACCTAAGAGTAAAGCCCAAAACCATAAAGTTTATCAGAGACAAACTGAGATGAAGCTTAGAAGGCCTAGTCCATGGTCTAAAAAGACTGCCAATTATAGCCAGAAAAATATAATCTGGAGAGGACAACATTGATGAATGAGACTTTCTAAAGATTAAATCTCTGTGTGCATCAAAATAATTTTACAACAGGGTGAAAAGAAAGCCTATTGACTGAGAACAAACATTTGGCTGGACCATCTCAGACAAGTGTCCCATAACAAAAATGCACAAAATACTCCTGAGCCTCTGGAAGAAAATACTGATAATCCAATTAAGTAATTGGGAAGAGACATGGAAAGACTTTTCACAGAGGAAGACGTTTAATTGGCCAACAGATAACATGAAGAAATGCTTAAAATCACTGGCAATAAGAGAGATGTGAATCAAAACTACAATGAGATACCATCTTACCTAAATATCAGTGGCAAAGTTTAGCAAGGCAGCAAGCAATAAAAGTTGGAGAGGATGTGGTGAGGTAGAAATTCTCATAAATTATTGGTGGGATTGTAAAATGATACAGTTGAACATACTGTTGTAAAATGGGACTGACATCATAGTTGAGGGAAGACAGAGAAGGAGGGGAGGAATGATGTATACTGCATTGAAACAGATTCGAGAGAGAACTGTTTAAAAGGGATATATGATTAGATATTATTGTCATAACAGGAGTCCAGAATGAAGGCTGCATGGTGGAGTGGACTTGGGTGGAGGGATTGCATAACAGTGAAAGAATTTTTCTTTTACTTTTCAAGGAGAAGAGTGAATTGGGGGGGAAAGGGTGGGCAGTGAGAAAAGTGCAACAATGAATGAATTGAAACCTTAAGTCTCTGTAAACCTTCATCAAAATTAATTTCAAAAAAGTTGAATATCGAAACTTTGTCTCACCTATCTCTCAGCTATTCTACTACTAGGAATACACCTCAAGGAAATTAGAATTGAGACATAAGTAGTGATCTGTACACCAGTGTATATAAACTTTGTAAGCAAACCAATATAAATGTTCGGGTTTGTTGTTGTTGTTTTGTTCTGTTTTGTTTTAAAAAAAAAAGCATCTTAAAAGCTTCAAGCAACCAGGTAAGGTCAATCCCTATCCAAAACAAATAAAAGGGAAAGAAAGCAAAGAGATATTGAAGCAATTAGTCCAAAGGGCTAATGGACCATGTGACATTAATTTTCACAGTCATGAAACAAGAAGAATTCATTGATGACTGATGCTACCTCTGAGAACCCATTTAGAGTTGTCAGAGAAGATCTCAAATTCAAAAGGAGAATTGCAGAACAAAATTCAAAACCATAAAAAAACAAAACAAAAAAAACCCCAAAATCAAGCTTACTGGTCCAATAGAGATTGGTGGAATACTCTACACTGTGATCCTTACTTACCCTTTGAACCTTTAACAAAACTCACACAATGGCTCAATATACAATTAAACAATAGACAAGCCTATATGGTGATCAAAAACACCAGAGAGGTACTAACTCCTTATAACAGCCACCAGTATAAGGACAAAAGAATAGCATTTGCCCAAGGATAAAAGACAGAAGGCAAGAACAATAGGTCATTAATGGAAATTATAATTACATGGAGTAGTAAGTGGTAAGATTGTGATTATGTTGTAGGAGTTGTAATTAGTGTTGCAAGATTAAACATGATTGAATGACTGAATGGGAGACAAATTTGCTTTCTAACTTTCATACATATCATATTAAAAAGAAATGAAAAACAAATATTTGTGGAAAAATAATGCAATATAACAATATCATGGGATGATAATGCCTTAAAAAGTGAAATAACATGGCAGAGGAATAAGTATAGCAACATGCCTGAGACCGCCTCCTCATTGTTATGCAGTTGGAAACAATTCAAAACTGATTCTTCACTGATTTTCTGAGGTTGTAATTTGCAGAAGAGGAGACTGCCCATCTTTCTCCACAAAGTAGCTGGTACGTTCTAACCACCAGAGAAATGCTACCTTTAGGTCAATAAATAATGAGAATAAAATTTTAAAAACTTATCTTTATTTCAGATAACGTGCTGCCAAACCTGACTGAATCCCGTCTCATTGGGTAAATAGCAAAACAGAGTACAATTTCCATATATTCTGCTGAAACATTTTTCACAATATGGTCTTAAAATCTTCTGTTCATCTCTTTAACTTCAACATCTATTCCATTTGTTTTGGCTTCTCAATGCTTGAGTGTAATTTTCAGGCTCACTTTGACATCCATTTTGGGAGTTATTTCCTCTTCTGTATTTATAGTGACTTTTTGCTGTCTTCATGAATAATATCCCACACCTTATCTGGTCTCTGATAATTGACGTTTAATGCTTCAAACATATTCTTAAGATGCTTTTTAAATTCAGGTGGAATAGGTTTAAGACCATATTTAATAATAATAATATTATAATAGAATATGCATAGTCTTAGAATTGGAGAATAGAAAGATAGATATTAGTCCACATTTCTCAAGCTGAAAGAACTTCAAAACAAATTCAAGTCTCAAGTTGCAATATTTAGAGATGCTTTGGGTAAAATCTTGAATGACCCAGGAAACATCAAAAGAAGATAAATAGCTGGGTCATATGGAATTTCTATGTTCAGCTTTTTGAGGAAGTGCCAAACTGCCCTCCAGAATGGTTGAACCTTTGTACAATTCCACCAACAATGTAAAAGAGTTCCTATCTCACCACATCCTCTCCAACATTCATTACTTGCTGCTCTGTTAAACTTTGCCACTGCTACTGGAGTGAGATGGTATCTCATTTGTGGTTTTGATTTGCGTCTCTCTCTTTTTGCCAGTGATTTGATCTCCTGTGCCATCCCTCCACTCTCCCAAACATGATGTCCCTCTCCAAGGACCAGTCCCTCCTTGCAACATGCCCAAAGTATGTCAGACAAAGCTTCAGAATTCTTGACTCTAAGGAGCATTCCGGCTTCACCCTCTCCAGGACAAACCTGTTTGTTCTCATAGCAGTCCATGGTATGTTGAACATTCTTTTCCAGCATGACAGTTCGTTCAAAGGTATCAATTCTCTTTCTATCATCCTTATTCAGTGTCCAACTCTCCAATACATAGCACATAATTGTGAAGACTATAGCCTCGATTGTTGTTGTTGTTGTTGTTGTGTGCCGTCAAGTTGCTTGTGACTCATAGCGACCCTATGTACAACAGCCCTAAACTCTGCTCTGTCCTGTGCCAATCGCACTGTCTCTGACACTCCCATCCTGATTACCCCAGTCACTGAATCAATACACCTCACAGAGGGCCTTCCCCTCCTGCGCTGTCCCTCCACCCTCCCAAGCATGATGTCCTTCTCCAAGGACCGGTCTCTCGTCACAACATGTCCAAAGTATGTTAGACGGAGCCCTGGATTAGGCGCACCTTAGTCTCCAGTCTGATGCCATTGCTCTTCAGTACTCTTGAAAGGATCCTCATAGCTGACTTTCCCAAGAAAATTTGTCTCTTGATTTCCTGGCTGCTGTTACCAAGAGTGTTGACTATGGAGCCAAGTAAACTAAAACTTTTAACTATCTCAATCTCTTCACCATCCTTACTGATGCCGCCAATTGGCCCAGTGGAGCTTCATTCCATATTGAAGACTGCAGTCCTTGACCTTCTGCAACAAGCACTTCAGGTCCTCCACAGTTTCAGCAAGCAGGGTTGCATCATCCACATAATGCAGGTTGTTGATGACTATTCCACCAATCCTGATGCCACATTCCTCCTCCTACGGCCCAGCGTCTCGGATGATCTGTTCTGAATACAGATTCAAAAGGTATGGAGACAAAATACATCCCCGACGGACCCCTTTCTGGAACCAAGTAGTGTCTCCTTGCTCTATTCTGATGACTGCCTCTTGGTCCAAGTATAGGTTTCGCATTAGCACAATCAAATGTTCTGGGATTCCCATTCTTCTCAGAGTCAACCATAGCTTGCTGTGATCCACACAGTCAAAGGCCTTTGCATAGTCAATGAAGCACAGATAGACATTCTTCTGGTATTCTCTGCTTTCTGCCAAGATCCATCTACTAGTAGCTATAATATCCCTAGTACCACGACCTCTTCTAAATCCAGCCTGCACATATGGCAGTTCTCTGTTGACATATTGCTCCAAGCGTTTTTGGATAATTTTCAGCAGAATCTTGGCTTGCATATGATATTAATGATGTTGTTCAATAATTTCCGCACTCTGTTGGGTCACTTTTCTTTGGGATGGGAACAAGTATTGATCTTGTCCAGTCAGTTGGTCAGCTAGCTGTCCTCCAGATTTCTTGGCACAACTTAGTGATAACATCCAGGACAGCGTCTGTTTGTTGAAATAAATCAATTGGTATGCTGTCAGCTCCTGGAACTTTTTTTTTCTGCCAATTCCTTTAGAGCAACTTGAACTTCCTCCTTCATCACCATAGGCTCTTGCTCATATGTTATTTCATGAAATTCTTCTGTGTCAGCCAATTTCTTCTGATACAGTGACACTGTGTACTGCTTCCATTTTCTTTTAATGTTTCCTGGATCATTTAAATTCTACTCAAAGAATCCTTAAGAATCCACCCATGACTTGAATTTGTTTTTCAACTCTTTCAGCTTAAGAAACACTGAGCAAGTTTGTGCCTTCTGATTTTCTGACTCCAGCTCTCTGCACATTTCATTATAGCATTTTTAGACAATCAAATTATTCTTCTGATGTGACTCTGTTTGCAACACTAGCCCTAACAGCCCACTTTGGCTTGAAAATAACACAGCAATGTAAAGGTAAGACCTTTAAAAATCAATTAAGGTATTGACAAAACATTTGTCATTTTCACAAGTAAAATTCAGCAACATTCAATATTCCCCATGTGTTGTAAAATTACTGCTGTTCCCTATTTTTTTTCCAAAACTTAATAGAAACCCAGTACCAGTAAAGAAATGTTGTTGTTGTTGTT
>NW_006399776.1:18880198-18882087 GCF_000299155.1 Elephantulus edwardii
TGCGGGGAGAAAGGTGCAACAATGAATGAATGGAATCCCAAAATCTCTGTAGATGTTCATTGAAATGAAAAATAAACAACCTAAATTAAAAAAAATAAAAAGAGTATCATCCATGATGAGTGCAAAAGGTCATTACAAAGACAGAGGAGGAGGAAACGGCAGAGATAGATGTCAGAAGAGACTCTGAATATTGCAGTAGAGTGCAGAGAAGGCAGAGAAAAGAGAAGAAATTAGAAAGTTACTGAGCTGAACAGTTGTCAAAGGGCAGCTCAGGAAGGCAAAGTGTTATGAAATGTGCAAAGAGCTGGAGTCAGAGAATCAAAAGCTATGCACTCACTCAACATTTCTGAAGCTGAAGGAACTGAAGAATAAATACCAGCCTTGAGTTGCAATACTTAAAGGTGGTAAGGGCTGAATATTGAATGGTCTATGAAGCATCAAAGGAAGATGGAAAGAATTTTCACAGAGGATGATATTTGAATGCCAAACAGACACACGAAGAAATTCTCCAAATCACTGGCAATAAGAGAGATGTAAATCAAAACTACGGTGAAGTATCATCTCACTCCAGTAAGAGTGGCAAAGTTTAACAGGGCAGCAAGTAATAGATGTTGGAGAGGATGTGGTGAGAAAGGAACTCTTATACATTATTGGTGGGATTGCAACCATTATGGAAGGCAGTTAGGCGCTTCCTCAAAAAGCTGAACATAGAAATTCCATATGACTCAGCTTTTCCACTTCTTGGAATACACCCTGAGAATATGAAAACTGAGGCACAAACTGAGATTTGTACCCCAGTGTTCATAGCAGCATTATTCACCATATCAAGAACCTGGACACATCCCAAATGTCCAACCACAAACAAATGGATTCAGAAATTATGGTTTATTCACAAAATGAAATATTATGCAGCATACAGAAACAATCACTTTGTAAATTGTTATCTAACTTGGGAGGGACTGGAGAGCATTATGCTGAATGAACTAACTCAGTCTCACAAGGATGAATATTGTATGAGTATAAGGATCCAGGAGGAGTGAGAGAGGCGGGAAGCAGAGGGATGTGGATGTGCAGGGGGAGAAGGGGTTAATCACTGGGTTGTACAATTTGATGGGTGGTGGGCTGAGGAAAATGGAAAGAATTTGTTTGAATTTGTATTAGAATCTTGTAAATAAACTAATGAAAAGAATAAAAATAAAAGAAAGATGGAAGGAGTCCTCAGAGTCACTTTACCAAAAAGAACTGGCAGACATAGAGAATTTCATAAAACAATATATGATCAAGAACCTATGGTAATGAAGAAGGAAGAAAAAAAAAAACACACAAAACAAGGATCCAGTAATTGATGGCATACCAATTGATATATTTGAACAAACGTGCTGTCCTGGATGTACTCTCCAGGTTGTGCCAAGAAATCTGGAGTACAACCACTTGGTCAACTGACTGGAAGAGATACATATTTATCCCCATTCCAAAAATATAGGTTATCCTACAGAGTGTGGTATAGAACAATTACTTCACTATCACATGGAAGTAAACTCTTGCTGAACATTATTCAAAAACACTAGAACAATATATCAGCATAGAACTACCAAAAATATAAGCTAGGTTTAATGGAAGCTTTGGCACTAGGACATCTTTGTCAATGTCATGAATCTTGACTGAAAGCAGAGAGTACCAGAGGAATGTCTATCTGTGTTTCATTGACTATGCAGAAAGCATATGACTATGTGGATCTAAATCTGAACATTCAGATTAAGACAGACTAGGAAGAAGGATTGGCCACCCGCTTCTGAAATAGCAGGCCTCTGAAAACCCTATGCACAACAGAACACACGCAGATTAACAAAAAGGGCAACCTAGGTAGAACCATCAAGTATGGAAACACA
>NW_006399776.1:18884657-18922679 GCF_000299155.1 Elephantulus edwardii
GGTGTGTCAGAGGCGGTGCGGTTGGCGCAGGATAGAGCAGGGTTTAGAGCTGTTGTGCATAGGGTCGCTATGAGTTGGAAATGACTCGATGGCACATAACAACAACAACAACAAATGTGGATCACAAAAAATTGTGGCTAACCTTGAGAAGAATCAGAATCCCAGAACACTTGATTGTTCTCATACAAAACCTATATTCAAACCAAGAAGCAGACAGTGGAACAGAGCAAGGAACCATTGCATGATTCAAAATCAGGAAAACAATTTCTGCTTGCTTGGGTCCACAATCAACACTCTTGGCACCAGTAGCCAGGAATTTTAAAAAGATTAATTAGATTAGGAAAGTCTGCTGTAAGGGACCTCTCCAGAGTGGTGAAATGCAAAGATGTCATTCTAGAGACTAAGGTGCATCTGATTTAGGCCATTATCTTCACAGTTAGTTTCTATGCATCAGGAAGCTGGAAAATAAATAAGAAATACTTAAGAAGAATTGATACTTTTTGAGTTGTGGTGCTACAGAAGAGTATTGAACAAACCATGGCTGCCAGGAGAACAAACAGATCTCGGAGATGGTAAATCCAAGTTGCTCTTTGAAGGCAAGGATTTTGAAGCTCTGTCTCATATACTTTGGGCATGTTACCAGGATGGATCAGTCCTTGGAGAAGAACATTGTACTTGGAAGGGTAGAGGTACAATGCAATAGAGGAAGATCCTGGATGAGATGGATTGACACAATGACTGGCCTGAAAGAGGCAGGTGTGTCAGACAGTGACATTGGCTCAAGATAGGGTAGGGTTCAGAGCAGTTGTGCATAGGCTTACTATGAGTCACAGGTGACTTTATGGCACATAAGAACAAGCCACTTTATTCTCTGTATTTATCTATTCTGGATAATTTGTATAAAGGGGAATCATACAGTATTTGCTCTTTTGTTTCTGGCTCAGCTTTGTTTCCCTTTGTGACTGAATAATATTCTATTACATGCATATAACACATTCAACAGAGTAAAGAGATAATCTTTGCAAAATGGGAGAATATCACAGGGAATTATATTTTTTATGCTGTGGTATTTTTAATTATGTAAAAGCTTATTCAGTCACATCACCTAGAGATTATTTCTCCCACTATGTTTTGCAGCCGCTCTCATGTATCTCTCTCTTCAACAATGGCAAGGTGACTACATTTTTCCTGTAGAAGAGAGATCCATGTTTTTTTGCCTTTGCCAATAACAAAAAAATGTTGGAAAATCAAGTGGCAAATCTGTTCCCATCGGCGTCTTTCACATGTAGCACATCAAAAAGAGTCAGGATGTCTCTATTAATGACCATATCAGTTCTTCCCAGGTTAGCACCTCCAGTCACCGTGCACGTGGAATCAATAAAAACAATAATCTCTTAAGTCTCCAAGTCAATCTAAATGATGTCACCTACCTTGATAGAGGATCAGGGTAGCAGATGGTTTGAACCTCATCGGTCACCAGATGAGGGATTCCTTTTATGTCTACAAAGATCCTTCTTACTTTGTACAACTTTGTACTTGGCCTCCTCAGGTATAATGCTGTGACCAGTAGTAAATTGGCCAGTATTATAGATCAGATGGAAAGGCTCGTTAGTATTGTTAATGCTGACTATATCAATGAAACCAGCAGGGTAAGTTATACCAGTTAGGATCTTGCCTTAAACCTTAATGAATCACTGCATGCAGGTGGTTTTTTTGGGGTTGTTTGTTTGTTTTAACCTCATCTCCAGTTAGGGCACAATTAAATCTGTTTCTCAAGAAAATGATCAGTGGTAGACATTCTCTCAGTTTGTGGGGACAAGTAGATAAATGAGGAGCAAATACACCAGTTAGCTTGTCCAGCATCTGTGCTTTAGATGCTCCTTGGGACCACAAGCTGTGGCTTTACATGAAAGAGGCTCATGAATCATATATTTGGTAAGAATTTGATAATCAGAATATATAAAGAACCCATACCACTAAATGATAAAAAGCCTAAGAATTCAATTTAGAACTTCAATATAAAAGTCCATTAAATATAAAATTAAAATTAAAAGTAAAATGTCCATTAAATATATAAAAAAGATGAGATACCAATTTACCCCTCAGTAATTCAAACCTTGATTTGCAATACTTAAAGACTCTATAGGCAGAATATTGAATGATCCTGGAAGCATTAAAAGAAAAGAAGTATACTGAGTTACTGTATCAAAAAGAATTGGTTAACCCAGAAGAATTTCATGAAACACATATGATCAAGAGAAAATGGTAATCAAGGAGGAAGTTCAAGCTGCTCTGAAGGAATTGGAAAAAACAAGACCCTAGAAATTGGTGGCATACCAACTGACATGTTCCAACAAACAGATGCTGCCCTGGATGTGTTCACCAGGTTGTGCCAAGAAATTGGGAGGCCATCTATATGCCCAACTGACTGGAAAATATCCATATGTATTACCATTTAAATAAAAAAGTAATGTGATAGACTGAAAATTATCGAACAATACCCTAATATCACATGCAAGTAAAATCCTGCTGAAGATTATAAGAAAACAACTGGAATAGCATAGCAATAGAGAACTACCAGAAATACGAACAGAGTTTAGAAGAGGTCGTGGCACTAGAGACATTATCACCAATATTGGATTGCTCTTAGCAGAAAGCAAAGAGTACAAGAGGAATATCTATCTGTGTTTCATTGACTATGTACAGACATTTAACCGTGTGGATCACACAACTTGTGGCTAACCTTGAAGAAAATGGGAATCCCAGATCACTAAATTGTACTCAGGTGAAAACTATACTCTTGTTCAGGAAGCGGTCTTCAAAACAGAGCAAGAAAACACTTGGTTCAAAATAATGAAAGGAGTGCATCAGGAATGTGTCCTATCTCATGTGGAACAGATCATTCAGGAGGCTGGGTTATATGAGGATGAATATGGCATCAGAATTTGTGGAAGACTCTTCAACAACCTGTGACATGTGGATGGCACAACCTTGCTTGCTGAAACTGAGGAGGACCTGAAGCATTTGCTGCAGACAGTCCAAGATTGTAGTCTTCAATATAGATTGAATCCAACATCAAGGAGACAAAGGTTCTCACCACTAGGCCAATTGGCAAGGTCATCATAGATAGAGAAGAGATTGAGGTTGTTAATTCTAACTTGGTCAGCATCACATCAACACTCTTGGAACCAACAGTCAGAAAATCAAAAAGCGTGTTGCACTGGGAAAACCTGCTGTCAGACACCTCTCTTGAGTACAGCTGAAAAGCAATATCAGTCTAGAGACTAAGATGCAGCTGATTTAGCCCACAGTCTGCAATTACTTGCTATGCATCAGGGAGCTGGGCAATGACTAAGGATGACAGAAAAAGAATCCATGCCTTTGAGTTGTGGTGTTGGAAAAGAGCCTTGAACATACACCATGGTCCACCAAGAAGGATGAAACCAAATTTCTTCTTGGAGGCTAGGATTTTGAAGCTCAGTCACACAATCTTTGGTCATATGGCCATGTGGGACTGATCCTTGGAAAAGGACATCATGCTTGGAAAGGTGGAGGGACAGCACAGGCGAGGAAGACCCCAATAAGACGAATTGATACAGTAACTAAATTAATGGGGTAGGTGTGTCGAAGTCAGTGAGACTGGCTCAGATTAGGGTAGGCTTCAGAGCTGTGGTACACAGGATCACTATGAATACAGACAACCTGACTGGCACATTGCAACAATAACAAGATGTTTATTATCAGAAAAATGGGTAACAAAAACTGCCGTCCATTGCTGATCAGATAGTAAAATGGTGGGTGGTGTAGTCACTGTAAAAAATACTTTGGGGGTTCCTCAAAAAGTAAAGGGAGAACCATCACATGACCAAGCAATTTCATTCCCAGGTATTATGGAAAGAAAAATATTACCAGCAAATCAATTACAGTTAGGTGGCCTTCCTAAGCAAGAAAACTGTTTGACAACGGGAGCACCCTAAAAAGAAAATAGTAAGGAGATTGAAGTTTATACTTGTTACAGGTATTTCAAAATAATGTTTATAGGGATAAATTTCTTATCTTTGGCTTTGATTGATTAATCATATTGAATTTGCTTTTTATTTTAGGAAAGTTAACCACTGAACACAATGCTGGCATACCTTGATTTGATGACTTTTGATTATTAATGCTTATAAATGTTGCTAACAAATGTCAATTTTTGTTGAACTTAACATAAATTTCAATTTTTTATTTTGTTTGGCTCTTGGATAAGAGAAATCATTCTAACTCTTGCTTCTTTAAATATTTAGTAGTACAAATGAAAAAATTGAAAATGGGGACTCAAATGGGTGCAACAATGTTTATTGTGATAATATTATTTTTTAAGTGAGTAATTTCCTTTAATTGTCACAGTATATTAAGAATACGGCTAAATTATCCATTTTTATAATGTCACAAACTAAAGCACGCATGCTAAAGATAGCATGAACAGGTAGGTCATCTTAACTTTGGAAATGTAAGAACAAGCAAATAAAAATTAATTATAGTTGTCACTCACTCACTGCCTGTGATAATATTCTTAATAGCTAATATAGGAGAGTAATGCTTCTTTGCATTTTTTTAACCTTAAAGAAGTCCTTGCCTTTATCTTTTAATATCTTAAATTACATGTGTTGCTTTTTAAATTTTTCCCAAAAAATCATTTCTTTTTAATTTTTTAAGTTTGTAATTCCAACAAAAGACTTCAAATATTTTTCTCATTATTTTTGATAAGTGGTTTTTATAAAGTTTGTTTTTCAGATGTTACCTCTTATTCAAATTCTTACTAAATATCCTAAAGTATCCCCCTTTTTCTTCCCTCTGTAGGAGCTATCTTCAAATATATGTTTTATTTGAGTCACTAAAATTTTGACCAACAGTTCTCTTGTCACCATCACATTGTCCATCCCTCGATACAAAGGAGAGACTAAATATGTAATATTTTAGACAAGTCACCATAAATATCACCATGTTTCTGTTACTAATTTTTAGAAACAGAACAATAGATATTGAGGTAATAATAAGAAATCTGTGTCACAAACAACTAATACAGAGTCATCCCTGCACCAATTACAAACAAAAAAGAAGTAAGATACATTGTGTATACTACAGGAAAGTTGCAGAAATGGGATTGAATGCATTTATTTTAAAAATATATTTTTATAAGCTGTACATAGAAATTCTTAAAATATGCAGAGAAAAATGTTTGTTAAAATTAATTAGCAAAGAGTTCTTGAAAAAGAACTATAAGATGAGGTGTTAAAAAAATCCTTAGAATAAAAATTATAAAACTATCTTCTGTGAAATATCAAACAGCTGTAAACAGTTTCCAACTTTACTGAAAGTACTACAAAAAGAGATGCTTATACATAATTTTAATTACAATTTTGTCATAGAAATGTATCTCATTAACTTATTTCAGCAGTTCAGATATCAATTAACTCCAGTTATGTTAATTATTTTGTAATTTCCAAAATTACAAAGTAAGATTAGTATCCATAGAAACAGTATCACGGTATTGAAGTAGTAGAAAATCATTCACATGTCCCAAAGAAGTCTTTAAAATAATTGCTCTGCACCAAAATGTGTAAAATGTTCTTTTCTCCCCTTATAGAAGTTATCTTTCAATCATCTCTCTTCATCGTGATTTGTTAATTGAATTATGTGTGCTTACGAATCTGTTTCTCCTACCAGGTTCTGTTGATATTAAGGAGAACTAGAAAAACATGAAAAATTGACAAAATAAGGAAAGAAGTAAGTAAGTGAAGTGAGGACAAGAGAAAATAAGATAAAAAGAGGAATAAAGTAGGGGAAGAGGACAGAAGGAACTCTGACAAGTTAAGCTTCTTTTTCTAGGAGTAACGATGTGATTTCCTCAGTAATACCCTTTCAACAACCTCTTTGAAAATTATTAAATTATAAGGAAACTCTATTTGAAAGAGGGGGATCTAAAGGTGTTAAATTTGACATAATTTTTTTACCTGTTAGAAGAAAGGAGAGGATAAATTTTTCCAGGGTGGAAAGGTTTACATTCAGCTATCATGGTGACTAACGGTAATAAGTTTGGCTCACCCAAAAACAAAGAATCAAAAAAGGATATAAAATTGTTTCCTATTAAATTAAAAACATGAGATAGTTTTGTTTTAGAGACTATCTAATCATTGATTAACCTACAATGGCTTTTATAAGTACCAACCAATTTTATGCACTTGATATTCTGATAAACTATCCCTTCTGTTTCTCCTTCGAGATCTTCCTGCTCCATAGTCGTTTCATGGCATTCTTTACATCCTCATTTCTCAGAGTGTAAATGAGTGGGTTTAGCATTGGGGTGATGGTAGTATAGAACACAGACACGGCTTTATCCAGTGGGAAGGTCGTAGATGGGCGGAGATAAATAAAGATACAAGGAACAAAGAAGAAAGTCACTACAGTCAGATGAGATCCACAGGTAGAGAGAGCTTTGCGACGGCTCTCTGCAGATCGCTTCCGAAGACTAAATAAAATAACTGTGTAGGAGGCTAAAAGAATAAGGAAACATCCCAGAGAGATAAGACCACTATTAGCAATGACCAAGATGTTTACCAGTGTTGTATCAGCACATGCAAGTTTTAGGACTGGGTGGACGTCACAAAAGTAGTGGTCAATGACTTGAGCATTGCAGAAGGGCAGCTGAAAAGTTAGGAGGGTCTGCACAAAGGAATGACCCAGGGCCCCCAACCAGGACACTAACGCTAGCACGGAACAAACATTGGCACTCATGATGGTAGTATAGCGAAGAGGCTGGCAGATCGCAGCATAACGGTCAAAAGCCATGACAGTCAAAACAAAAATCTCAGCACAACCAAAAAAGTGGAAGGTAAACATCTGAGTCACACAGCCCCAGTAGGAAATGGTCTTTTTCTCTGATATGAAGTCTGCAATCATCTTGGGAGCTGTGGCTGAGGAGTAAGCAATGTCCACAAAAGACAGGTTACTGAGGAAGAAATACATCGGTGTGTGGAGCCGGGGGTCAAAAAAGACAGTCAGTAAGATAAGCAGATTTCCCACCATAATCACAGTGTAGAAGAGGAGGAAGAGTGCAAAGAATATGAGCTGCGTTCCAGGATCTTGGGACAGTCCCAGGAATATAAACTCAGTGACATTGTTAACTATTTCCATGGGAATCCAGGCAGGACTGTTGATGGCTCTGAATCTCTGTAAAAACAAACATGCATGTTTGTGCCTTTGGAAATGTTAGGGATGAGTAAATGATTTGAGTGAATTTTGCTGTCTTAATATGGTTTTGTAAATATAACCATCTCTAATGTTTTCAAAGGAAAATGCATTCTGAGTTGTAAATGGAAATTTTGCAAATATATTTTAAAAATGTAACCCATATATAACTTGGGAATTCTATTATCTAAGACAATAGCAAGTCACATTTTTAGAGTATTTTTAACTTTTAAAAAGAGAGACCTCTAAGAACAAATGAGTAATACTATCTTTATTACTTAAAAAGTTCAAGATGTATGGGGAGCTCTGGTGGCCTAGTGGCAAGAAGCTGCACTGCAATCCCAGAGAAACACGGTTCGAATCCACCAGATGCTCTGCCGGAGAAGGAGGCGCAATATCCTCCTGTACCAGTCAGATCTGATTTGACGGTACACGCACACAAAATAATTAAAAAAAAAAAAGTTCAAGATGTAGATTACAACAAAGAATTAATAAAGACTAGAAATATCAAACAAAAACAAAACTTAAAGTTACAGCTAGAGTCTGTCTTAAGTTTACTACATCTCAGATAGGATGGTTTAAAAAAAAATTTATTATTTCAGTTTGCTAAACAGTAAACTTGGAAGGAGGAGTGGTAACCACTTCCATAATAGCTTGCCTCCGGAAACCCTATGAACCTGGAGAGAGGATGAAAGGCACCCAAGCGTCGAGGACTCTCCTTCATAGGGTTGCGACTCGAAGGCACTTAACAACAACAACAAACAGTAAACTGAAGTGTGTCTTTTGAATTCAGGATAATGAGCAAATAATTTTTTCATCCTTGAATTTCTGTTTTCATTAAACTTTTAACATGTATTTGATATAGTCAGAAATTTTGAAATTTATATTAAACAACAGAACTTATGTAGGTATCTGAGCACTAACATCCTTAACATGGTCTATATTCTCATGTTGGTGGAAAGTTTAGAAAGCTCATCTACTGCTAATCTTGATGTTCTCAAATATATTTTGACTGGGCAGTTACAAAATATAATTCACATTACTTTTCTTTAAGAATTCTAACCATGATATCAAAGATGTTTAAAGGGATTGAATTTCTCCTGAATAATGACAACTTCTTTTTATCTGTGATGCCTTTTAAGAGCTCATAAAATTAAGAATATTCTAGGACTTGAGGTGTCCATTGGAGGGGCGGGGGGAGTCCAGAAATTGAAGAATTGGATTTGACTCACAGCTCTGCCTCCTATGATCTGTAAGTTCTCCAACTTCTATGAATTTCAGCCTTTCCTTCTAGATATATTAATGATGCTCTAGGGAAAGATAGTTATAAAAACATTAAGCAATCTACATACTTAAATCACGATTATTTTAGTGATGGAATTTTTTGAGCATTTATATCAGACATCTGAACTGTCTGGACAAGAAAGCTTCTATAGAACTGATTTTCATGGTTTTCCCAGGTTCTTTAGTAAAATTGTGTCTCTCTAGGGTTCTGTCAAAGAATATATACTATTAGTAATAGGATCTGTTCTCTCAAAGAAGGCCCTAGCAGCCAAGTAGTTAAAGAGTACAGATGCAAGCCAAAAGGTCAACAATTTATCTACCAGCTACTCTAAAATATAAAAATGTGTCAGTCTGCTTCTGTACAGTATTCTTTAAAGATATGTTTCCTTCGAAACTCTATGGGGCAGTTTTACTCTATATCCTACAGGGCCACTACGAATCAGAATTGACTTGGGTAGTGGCTGTTGCTGTTGTGTACCATCAGGTTGGCACTGGCCCATAGCTGACCCTCTGGAAGATTTTCAGAGGCAGTTAATCACACAGAAGGAACTACTGCTCCTTTACTTAACTCTACAACCCATCTAAATTAGTTCAAATAGAAAAAAGAGCAAAGAATACAGCTCTTGAAATGCTCTATGGAGTTTTTCTTTTTCCTGTGAGTGAGTTGTAAATGGAAGCACTAAAACTTTCAGCACCTTTTTCTTAATAACAATCTTATTCTCAAGGCAATAATAATAATCATCTGTGAAATTGTACCCTTGACTTCAATATGACTCATAGAGATATTATAATACATACATGTTTTCACTCCGGTCAGTGGTCATCATTTTATAATCTACCAATTTTTAACATTTTTAACCATAGAAATATCTAACATCTCAATTCCTCCAGTTTTTCTAATTTCCCATAACTAACTAGATAATTCATTAATTGCTGTGGAACAAAAGAAAAGGAATAATAATAGCATGAGCAAGTAAAATTTTGAGACATCAATAAATAAGAACCGAAAGTTAGTACTTTTAGGATATCATCTACTTGATCTTCTATAGCTCACAGGATACTAATCTGTATTTATTCTTTCACCCAAGTAATTTTGAGAATAAATTTATCTTGGTTTCTGTGCTAGAAATGGAAAATGATTCATAAAACTCAATTTA
Source organism: Elephantulus edwardii (assembly GCF_000299155.1). NCBI lineage: Eukaryota > Metazoa > Chordata > Mammalia > Macroscelidea > Macroscelididae > Elephantulus > Elephantulus edwardii. The sequence continues at coordinate 18,894,329 of NW_006399776.1, forward strand.
CCACATAAGACTGTCATTTTAGAGTAATGCTTTTAAGATCTTCCCAATTCCCATTAGATTAGATCGCTTATTATGTAAAACTACACTTATATGAATAAAAATGTTGCTAATGATTACTTAATTGATATTAAATTGAATAAGACAAATGAGATCCAAATTGAGTTCTCTAGATTCCAGCATTAGTTTGTTAGGACTAAATTCCAAATGCAATCATACTGATGTGCACTATAAAATATTTTCTGAATAACTTAAAAGAGTTACTGGAAGAAATATTGCAAAGTGAGTAGAGAATTTAAAGATTCCCCTTCATTCTTGAATATCATTTGAATCAACAAAAATTGTCCTTGCCTTCTTCATATTTTCTTTACTAATACTAATAGGATATTTACTGTTGCAAGCTTCCTCAGGATGATTCCATGACATGGCTTTGATTTTGAGAAACTCTTGGATCAATAAAGTTTCCTCAAGTAGAAATGTGGTCTCAACCCTAAAAGATTGAGATCATCTATATGTGATCTTCATGTTATGTATCCTCAATATTTCCTCATCTACAGACTAAAGCAGCTTTGTCTTTGTTCTTTCTATCCCTCTTGTCTGCTCATTCTCCCTTGTCCCCTGCCTATCTTGTAAAGTTATTATAAGTTTAGAGCCATGCCAGTTTCTGACCTGGGTCTGGAAGAGCTTCTTTCTACGTCCTTAGTTGCCAAGAGGCAGATGTGATCAGCAATCTTTATGCATCATTGGAACCCTGAGGGAAATGCTGGACAGTGGTTGAGTAGTGACTAGAGAGTACTATTAGGCAAAGAAAGTGCAAGTGTAATCCTTATTAAATGATTATTTATAAAACTATATTGAAGGTTACATGGTAAATAACTAGTTAAGAAATATTCATGACACTACCACAATTTCCACAATTTCTTCAAAGTTGGAGGAAGAGGGGAAAATGATACTAATTATCATGATATTGAATCAGTTACCTAACAAAAAAAAAATCTTAAGACAGTCTTTTTTTCACTTTTCTTTAATATGTTCTATTGTCAGTTGGGCACATAAAGTATTTAAACTAGAACCGTGAATATACAGTTTCTGTTACATTATTACATGAATGAGTTGCTAAGAGATTTAGAGAAAATGATATTTACTAGAAGTAACAATTATGTCTCTGAAATCTAGTAAACATGTGATCACTAAATTACAGTATATACTTAGCATAATAGTTTGTGTGAGCTGCCCTTTGGTACAAACCATTACAGGGTTACATTACAGAGGGGGAAAAATAAAACCAAGTAAGTATTAGGCCAGAATGCTTATCTGAAGCAAAAACAATAACCTTTTTATAGCAGTAAAGTGTTTTTTTGTTGTTGTTAGTTACACTCCTTCATGCTAAAAGGTTCTAAGGCACAAATAAATTGGACTGTTTAAACAAATTCTTGACTCTGAGATGCATGTCTTTGTTAAATACTTCCTTTTTCTTCTTTTCTCTATCTGCCTAAATTTGTCTTATTTTAAATCTGTCTCTCACTTTAAATCTCTCATTGTTTTCCTCCTCCCCAAATTCTTATCTTGTTTATTTTTCACTTTTCCTTTCTTTTCTTTCTTCTTACTCTTACTTTCTTACTCTTTCCTTTCAAAATATTGAACGTTTCTTTTTAGTGTGCACAGTACCTTCCTTACAGTTACAAAAAACACTGACTATCCAACAAATAAGAAGTCTATGTTGTTGTTGTTGTTATGTGCCATCGAGTCGCTTGCCACTCATAGTGACCCTATGTACACCAGCCCTAAACTCCGCTCTGTCCTGTGCCAATTGCACTGTCTCTGACACTCCCATTCCAATTATCCCAGTCACCGAATCCATCCACCTCATAGAGGGCCTTCCTCTCCTGCGCCGTCCCTCCACCCTCCCAAGCATTATGTCCCTCTCTAAGTACCGGTCTCTCCTCACAACATGCCCAACGTATGTTAGACGGAGCCTCAGAATCCTTCCCTCCAAGGAGACACCCGGTTTAACCCTTTCCAGGACAAATCTGTTTGCTTTCCTAGCAGTCCATGGTATTCTCAATACGCTTCTCCAGCACCACAGCTCAAAGGCATCAATTCTCCTTCTATCCTCCTTGGTCATTGTCCAACTCTCTGATGCATAACAAGTGATTGCGAAAACCATGACCTGTATCAGACGCACCTTAGTCTCCAGAGAGACACCATTGCTCTTCAGTACTTTGGAGAGGTCCCTACCAGCAGACTTTCCCATGGCAATGCACCTTTTAATTTCCTGGCTGCTGGTGCCAAGAGTGTTGACTACAGAGCCAAGCAAACTAAGGCTGTGTACAATCTCAATCTCTTCACCATCCATCCTGATGCTGCCAATTGGTCCAGTGGTGAGAATCTTTGTCTTCTTGACATTGAGCCTCAATACATATTGTAGGCTGCAGTCCTTGACACTCTGCAGCAGGTGCTTCAGGTCCTCTTCAATTTCAGCAAGCAGGGTTGTGTCATCCGCATAATGCAGGTTGCTGATAAATCATCCACCAATCTTGACCCCACACTTCTCCTCATAGATCCCAGCCTCCCGAGAGGAATGAAATATGCATAATCATTTTAAAAAGTCTAAGAAGCTATCTAGGAGTCCCTAAATTATTGGTTTTTTATAGTACCACTCTAAACATTAGGCCTAGTTTTAGTGACTGAGATTTTTCTGAGACCAAGTGTTTATTCTTTTGACGTTAGGTGCCTTCAAGTTGACTGAGACTTGTAGGCACTCTGAATAACAGAGCAGCACCTTGTCCTGTCCTGTACCATCTTAAGTATCCCCATAATGATAAAGTCCATTGTTGTAGTCACTCTGTCAATCTATTTTCTTGAGGATCTTCTGTTAATTCACTGTCTTTTCCCAGTCAGCTACTTTTCCTCAAGTACAGGAACATCTTTACCATATGACCAAAGCATGTAAGAGGTTTCACCATTCTTGCCTCTAAGGAGCACCATGGTTGCAATTTCTCAAAGACAGATGTGTTTGTTCTTTTGGCAGACAGTCATACATTCAATAATCAACACCACAATTAAATCGAATTGATGTTTCTTCAGTCTTCCTTATTCATTAGACAACTTTTCGATAGATATAAAGCAATTGAATATGCCACAGCTTGAATCACCTGTGCTTAAACTCAGTCCTTAAACTGACATCCTGGCTCCAGAGCACTTCAAAGAAGTCCTTTATAATATACTTGCCCAATGCAATATATCTTTTGATTTCTGAACTGTTGCTACCATGGGTACTGATTGTGGAGTCAAGTAAAAGTAAAATTTTTGGTAATTTCAATGATTTCTCCATCTATCTTGATGTTGCCTTTTGAATCAGTAGTGACAAGTTTTGTTTTCTTGGTTCTGAGGTGTAATCCATGTTGAAAGCTGTAGTCTTTGAACTTCTTTAGGATGTACTTCAAGTAGTCTTTACTTTCCTCAAATAAAGATGTGTCATTTTCATAGCTCAGGATGCTGATATGTCTTCCAATTTATCAGGATTGGAATGAATCCAGTGGCACAAACCACATTCTTCCACATATAATACACTTTCCCTAATTATTTGCTCATTATTCAGGTAGAATAGGTATGAAAAAGGATGCAATCCTGTATTTGAAGTACAATTTTCTGATTTCAAACCATGCTGTATCTCCTTGCTCCATTTGAACTGCTTATTTGTTTACACACGGGTTACTCAGGAGTATAATTAAATGTTGTGGAATTCTGACTCTTTTCCATTATATCCATAATTTGTTGTGATCCACAAAGTCAAATGCCTTTGTAGGGTCAATAGCACATAAGTAAACATTTTTTCTGGTATTCTCAGTTTTCAGACCAGAACCATCTGACATCAGCAATGATGTTCCTCAATCTGTTCTAAATCCAATTTGAGGGAGCTCTGGTGGCCTAGTGGCAAGAAGCTGCAACTACAATCCCAGAGGTGCACGGTTCGAATCCACCAGATGCTCTGCTGGGGAAGGAGGGGCAATCTCCTCCTGTACCAGTCAGATCTGATTTAACGGTACACGCACACAAAAATAAATCCAATTTGAACTTATGGATCTTTCTTGTCAATGTACTTGTTCCAGTTATTTTTTGTAATCTTCAGCAAGATTTTACTTGCATATCATATTAATTATATAATAATATCCATACCCTGTTGGATCATCTTTTTTGTAATGGAAACAAATTTCTTGGCATATATTCGTAAGCACATCCAGGGAAGCATCTGGGTGAAACATGTTAATGGTATGCTATCAATTCTTCTTGTTATGTACCACTGAGTTGGAAGTGACCCATAGCTGACCCTTCAATGGGTTTTCAGAGGCAGTGAATCACACAGGAAGAGATTGCCCATCATTATCCCATGGAGCAACTGATGGATTCAAACAATGTACCTTTTGCATTTGCAGCACAATTCCTCACAGCCTTATATTTTGCCAATGCCTTCAGCGCAACTTTAACTTTCTCTCCTCTCCTTCTTTCCTCCTTTTCTCCTTTCCCATAGCTCTGATGTACTTCAGTCACTACTGTTTAATGCATTTAATCTTTTCTTGTAATAGCTTTTAAATTCTAGTAAGAGAAACTGGAAGTCATATTTTGGCTTTCATGAACTTGTTTGAACTTTTCTTCAGTCTTAATTTGAAATGGTATAGGAGAAGTTAAGAGTCTGTTCTATAGTCAACCTCTAGCTTTGTGTCTATTTGGGTTTTTGTTGTTCTATTACCACTGAGTAGGGAATCAATCCATAGCTCACCCTCCAGCAGGTTTTCAGTGGCAGTAAATTGCTTGAGGGGTGACAATCTATCTGTCTCTCTCTTACAGAACAGTTAAAAGGTTTGAATTGTATACCTTTGGGTTGGTAACTCATTACCTCTAAGCTGACAGAATTATCCCTATTTATGGTCTCTGTCCTTTTGCTTTGTAATTCTGAATTACTTGCAGTTCCCCATGACTATGCAGTTGAAAATATTGTTTCCTCTGCTGGATGAATTTTCACTTTCCATATTGAAATGAAAATTGAAAGTCATTCTGATCCTGCTATTGTATAGTTTTATTTACTGAACCCATGTAGATTTTCATAGCTTGCTATGCTTATTTGCAGCTACCATAATATTTGTTAGGGTTTTTTTTCTGGGGGGAGGTGGTTGTTGTTAGGGTAGTGTGGTTTATTTTTTTGGCTTCTCATTTTTCTTGCCTGTGATTTCCTAGGATCAAACAATTTTATATTCTTCTTTCAGGCTACATTTTCTTTTCATTAGCTTCTTAGGCTTATGATAGATCACAAATAACAATGTCTTGTTGTTAGTTGCTGATAGTTGCTTTTGAGTCAAGTACAACCCACAGAGACCCTACAAGCAACAGATATGAACCCTGTATTGTCTTGTACCATCCTTACGATTCCTGACATACCATTTGCTGTAGTCACTGGGTCAGATCATCTGGTTGAGAGTCTTTCTTCTTTTGCCCTTCCACTTTTCAAAGCATGATGTCTCTCTCTATGGAATAGCCTCTCCCACCAAACTGCCCAAAGTGTGTGCAACAAACCTTTATCACCTTTACCTCCAAGGAACACTCTGGCTACACCTTTTTTCCAGGCATATTAATAACAATACTAATAGTCCAAGAAACTCATCACTGCTGAGTCAGAACTAATCCATAGTTGGTTCTCCATTGGGCTTTTTAGTCTCTAAATCACAAGAGAAATGGCCCATCATTCTCCACTGGAACCATTGGTGGATTTGAACTTCCAGAGTTGTAGCCTATGGATTACTAGTTTAACTTCCTATGAACAATGCCATATGAGTTCCTTAATAATACTATTAACAGTTAATACTTACATTTTGACATTATGTAGATACACTCATAAGAGCTTTACAGGTATTATTTTGTTTCATTTTCTTGAGAAGCATGTTGTTGTTGTTGTTGTTAGATGCCATCAAGTTGATTACAACTTATAGTGACTCTATGAACAATGATCTGAACTCTACTATATCATTTGCCATCTCTGATATACTTGAGCTTGTTGTCAGAGTCATCATGTCACTCCATCTTGTTGAAGATCTTTCTCTCTTTCTCTGAACCTCCAGCCTTCCAAGCATGGTATCTTTTTCTAAGGACTGACCAGTCCTAACAAAATGCCGAAGTATGAGATTTTATCATCCTTATCTCTTAAGAGCACCTTGGCTGCACTTTCTTCAAGACATATTTGTTGTTTTCCTGGAAGTCCATGGGATATTCAGTACACTTCTTCAACACATTTCAAAGGGATGGGTTTTTCTCCTGTCATCCTTAGTCACTGTCCAACTTTCATATGCATAGCAAGTAATTGAAAAGGCAATGGCTTAAATTAGATGCACTATAGTCTTCAAATGGATATTGCTGTTCCTCAGCACCTCTGAAATATCCTTGACAGCAGCTTTCCCAATGTATTCTGATTTCTTGACTACACCAATGGTGTTGATTGAAGATCAAAAAAAGATTAAGTCATTAGCAACTTTATATTTTCTCCATCTATCATGATGTTGACTATTAGCCCACTGCATTTTGTTTTCTTGATGTTGACATGTAAGCCATATTAAAGGTTATAGTCCTTGATTTCTGTATCAAGAACCTCAAACCTTCCTCACTTTTACCAAGTAAGGTTGTGCCATCTACATAATGCAGGTTGCTAATGAGTCTCCTTCCAATCTTGATGTCATATTCTTCTTCATAAGAGCCAGCTTCTTGAATTACGTACTCAGTATACAGATTGAATGTGGTTGTTGTTGTTGTTATATGCTGTCAGGTGAAGTACAACTCATGGAGAACCCTATGATATCCTATATCATTCTCCCCATCTTTGACACAAACCCATTTCTATAGTCACTGTTGTTGTTGTTGTTGTTGTTATGTGCCATCAAGTCGTTTGCGACTCATAGCAACCCTATGCACAACAGCCCTAAACCCTGCTCTATCCTGCGCCAACCGCACCGCCTCTGACACACCCATCCCTATTACCCCAGTCACCGAATCAATCCATCTCATAGAGGGTCTTCCCCTCCTGCGCTGTCCCTCCACCCACCCAAGCATGATGTCCCTCTCCAAGGACCCGTCCCTCCTGGCAACGTGTCCAAAGTATGTCAGAGGAAGCCCCAGAATCCTTGCCTCCAAGGAGTAGCTTGGTTTAATCCTCTCTAAGATGAATCTGTTTGTTTTCCTGGCAGTCCATGGTACATTCAGTACTCTTCTCCAGCACCACAGCTCAAAAGCATCCAGTCTCTTTCTGTCCTCCCTAGTCATTGTCCAACTCTCTGATGCATAACAAGTGATTGCAAAGGCCATGGCCTGTATCAGGCGCACCTTAGTCTCCAGAGAGACACCGTTGTTCCTGAGTACTTTAGAGAGGTCCCTAACAGCAGACTTTCCCATCGCGATACGCTTTTTGATTTCCTGACTGCTGGTGCCAAGAGTGTTGACTGTGGAGCCGGGCAAACTGAAGCTGTGAACAATCCCAGTCTCTTCGCCATCCATCCTGACGCTGCCAATTGGTCCAGTGGTGAGAATCTTTGTCTTCTTGACATTGAGCCTCAGTCCATACTGAAGGTTGCAGTCCTTGACCCTTCACAGCAAGTGCATGAGGTCCTCCTCAGTTTCAGCAAGCAGGGTTGTGTGATCTGCATAACGCAGATTGTTAATAGATCTTCCACCAATCCTGATGCCACAATTCTCCTCATAGAGCCCAACTTCTCAGATAATCTGCTCTGCATACATGTTGAAAAGGTATGGAGACAGGATGCATCCCTGGCGTACACCCTTCCCAATTTTGAACCATGCAGTGTTACCCTGCTCTGTTCTGCCTACTGCCTCTTGGTCTAAGTATAGGTTTTCGTATTAGCACAATTAAATGTTCTGGGATTCGCATTCTTCTCAGAGTCAGCCACAGTTTGTTATGATCCACACAGTCAAATGCCTTTCTTGATGTGAAACCATGCAGTGTTCCCTTGTTCTGTTCAGACAACAGCTTCTTACTCTAGGTGTAAATTTCGCCACAGGAGCACAATTACAGGTTCTGGGATTCTTGTTCTTAATGTTATCTATAGGTGCTTATGATCTACACAGTCAAATGCCTTTGGATAGTCAATTAAACACAGATGGATATCCTCCTGGTATGTTCTGGTTTTAGCCAGGAACCATCTGATATCTGCAATAATATTTTTCTTTACATGGGGTCTTCTGAGTACAGCTTGAATTTCTGGAAGTTTTCTGCCAATTTACTGCTCTAGTCATTTTTATATAATCTTCACCACGTTTTAATTTGCAGGTAACATTAGTGACATTGTTCCATGTATTCCACATTGTGTTGGATTACCTTTTTAGACATTGAAAACAATTCTAGATCTCTTCAAATTTCTTGGTTAAGTAGCTGCCTTCCATATTTGATGGCATAGACTGGTGAACATATCAAGGGCTGCATCTGAGAATCATATGAGGTAGATATATTGTTGCCCTTATTATACAGCCAAGACAGAATTAAGAAGTTAAGGAATTTACTTTCTGGGAAGTGCTGGAGCTAGACTATAATAAGGATTTATTATTCCACATTCTAAAATATTGACACCTCTACAATACTACACCTAAATTGTCATGAGCTACTTAATATTACCCTTTTAGCCATTGTCTTTATGACTCTCACCAAATGCCTGGATAGGAATACAGAAACACAAAGTTCTTGTGGCTCACTAGGTCTGTCCATTTGCTATACAGAGGTAACTCATGGTTGCTGTGATGCTAAATACTGTAACACTGATGTGTCAAATGCTATAATGGTTTCCCATGGTGGACAGTGTTTGGTGGAGCTCCTCAATTAAAACAAACTTGGAAGCTGGAGTGGCATCCACTTTTGAAACAGCTTGCCTTCAGAAACTCTATGAACTTGGAGAAATGATGAAATTTATACAAGTGTTCAGGTCTTTGTTTCATAGGGTTGCTATGAGTCATCTACAACTCCACAGCACTTAACAACAACAACAGCTAGACTTTAAGTGTACCATCCTATAAGAAGAAACAGGATCTCACTATGATGAAGATGAGCTAGTAGTGGAGTGTGTACTTCATACCTGAGATCTCCGTTGATGAACTCTGTCAATTAAGGAAACTCAGATCTATAACATTGGACAGATGACAAGAGAAGGTAAGGAACAACAGCATAAAAATGATGACAGTAGAAGCAGAAGAACCATGAAACTAGCCAGGAAACTTTCCAGAAGCTAACCAGGAAACTAGTAGGCTTCCTAGCCTATAAAGTGAAAAACCTGTGTGTCTTGGTAGGAGAGTTGGGGTGATTTGGGAAACCTGACTGACAGAATTAAAAGAGATTTTAATACTTCTCAAGAGTGTAGAGGCCAAGTGAAAGGTGTAAAGGACAGAGAGAAATCAGCCTTTGGTCATGACTGAATGCATATGGTCATGATTACTGAACTGCAACTTGAGTATTTCCGGTCCTGAATTGAAACCTTTTAAATCTGTTTCAGATTACAATATAGATTACACTCAACATCAAGAAAACAAAAATTCACACCAATAGGTGACATCATGATAGACATAGAAGACTATCTCCATTTATCAGAGAACCAATAGTAATGAAAGAAGTTCAAGCTGCACTAAAGACATTAGCAAACATAAGACCTTAAGAATTGATGACATACCAATTGACATGTTTGAACAAATAGATTGGACATGCTTATGAGAGAGGGAGATCTTAATTGAAATTGTCAACTACTTCATCTTACTTGAATGCACAAACAATACCCTTCGTACCAGCAGTCAAGAATTCAGAAGTCATATTGCTCTGGGAAAATCTGTAGTCAGGAATCTCTCCAAATTACTGAGAAGCAATGATGTCAGTTGGATAACTAAGATGTGCCTGAGTCAGGCCATGGTTTTTCAATCCCTTGCTATGTATCTGAGAGCTGTATAATTAATAAAAATGACAAATAATTGATGCTGTTGAGCTGTGATGTTGGAAGAGAGTACTGAATACTACATGCTGTTGCTCTTGCTATTAGATGCCATCGAGTTAAGTATGAGCAACAGATCTGAACCTGTCCTATCTTATGCCAATCTCACAATCTCTGACACACTTGAGTCCATTGCTGTAGTTACTGTGTCAAACCACCTGGCTGAGGGTCTTCATCTTCTCTGCCATCCCTCCAACTTCTCAAATATGATGTCATTTTTCTCCAAGAAATAGCTTTTCCTAACAAAATGTCCAAAGTATGCAAGATTAATCTTTGCCACCCTTGCTTCCAAGTATCAGTCTGGCTTCACCTTCTCCAAGACATATCTGATTGGTCTCTTTGGCAGTCCATGGAATATTCCGTATTCTCCTCTATACCATAGTTTAAAGGCATTAATAGGCATAATTTTTTTTCTTCTGTCATCCTTATTAATTGCACAGCTCTCAGCAACATAGCAAGTTATTGAAAAGACCATGATATGAATCAGTTGCACCTTAATCTTCAAAATAACATCATTGCTCCTCATTAATTTGGCGAGGCCCCTGAATTCAGATTTCCCAATACAATGAAGTCTCCTGATCTTTTGACTGCTGGTAACAAGTGTATTGATTGTGGGCCCAAGTACAATGAAGTCGTTGACATTTTCAATCTTTCCATCTATCATAACATTGCCAATCAACATCCAGTGGTGAGAATTTTTTTTCTTGATGATGAAATGCAATTCATATTGATGATCACAGAGTTTGACCTTCTGCAGCAGATATTTCAAATCCTTTTCATTCTCAGCAAGCAAGTTTCTTTCATCTGCATAACACAGGCTATTGAGTCTTCCTCCAATCCTGAGGGCACTTTCTTCTTCATTGAGTCCAGCTTCTCAAATAATTAGCTCAGCATAGATTGAATAGGTATGAAGAAGGAATCCAACATTGATACATGCCTTTCTTTATTGTAAACCATGTTTGGTTCCCTTGCTCTGTTCACATGCCAACTTCTTGGGCTAGATAGAGGTTTCACATAAGCACAATTAAGTGTTCTGGGACTCCCATTCTTCTCAATATTATCCATAGCTTGTTATGATCCACACAGTCAAATACCTTTGCATAGTCAATAAAGCACAAATAGAAATTCTTCTGGTGTTCTCTGATCTCAGGCAGGATCCATCTGACATTGACAATAATAGCCCTGGTTGCATGGCCTCTGCTGAAATACCCAGAAGGAAATATAAAGTCTGCATCAGTGACTCACAGACATTAGTGACCACAACAGATACCATCTCTTGTTTTAATCACTGTTTCAAACCATGGCGGTGTCTAAGTATTAAATTATGTTCTTTTTTGTTCCTTAAAAAAAAGGGGGGGGGTAGAAGATCATCCACTCAAACTCCACCAGGCCTAACTAGCAGCTCCTGGAATGAAAAGCAAAAAAGGATTTCCACATATTCCTATTTCGGGCCTTCAGGCCTGTGGCTCTCAGGCCAAAGGAGGAGCACAAACACACCAGATTTAGAGGAGACACCCCTCTCACCTGGGACATTATCCTTCTGTACCAGCCATACACCTCAAATGGAAAAGCAGAGAGATTAAGTCACAGGAAGACAATCAGAGGAAGAAGCACTGCCATGGAGGGGAAATCTTCCCTAAGCCTGGTACCTGGGACTCAGACTTGGAGCCTCCTACACTGTGAGATTTATCTATCAGCTTGTTATATTAAGGGAATGTATCAGTTTGTTGTATTCAGGGGATGATCTGCAAACTGCTAATTGCTTTGTTACTTGATGTATTCTTCTTTGCTTATTATTGATCTATTTTGTACAAGACTTGTCTGTCAGCTTGCTGTACTAGGGTAAATTGCAGGTACTGTGATGCTGAAGATTGTGCCACCATGTATCAAGAGGGATTATGCATGATGGACAGATTTTAGCAAAGCTCCCATATCAAGATAGACTTGGAAGATGAATTGGACATCCATTTCTGAAATAGCAGACCTCTGAAACCCATAAAAACAATAAAGGAAAACAGTTACAATATTAGAGGTAAAGCCCAGATTAGAAATCAAACAAAATGAGGGGGAAATATATTTTAGTAGTTGGAACATGGAATGTATGAAGTAGTAAAGCTGGAAAACTAGAAGTTGTGAAAATTGAAATGGAATGCATGAACACTGACACTCTAGACATTAGTGAGATGAAGTGGACTGGCTTTAGCCACTTTGAATCAGACAATCACATTGCATACTATGCCAGAAATGGAAAATAGAAGAAGAACACTGTTGCATTCAGAATTAAAAAGACAATTCCGAGTATATTTTCAATATACAAAGTTGTTAGTGATAAGATATTTTTCATACACATACAAGGAAGACCTGCTAATAAGATTATTATTCAAATATATGCTCTACAGTTAAAGTCAAAGAAGATGAAATTGAAAATTTTCATCAAATTTTGCAGTCTCAACTTGACTAAACATGCAATCAAGATGTGTGAATAATAATGATCGGAATGCAAAGTTGGAAACATAATAATGAATTTGAATAATAGTATTATTCCAATAATAATTTCAAGAAGTCAATAATAATGATTGTAATGCAAAGTTGGAATCAATGAAGAAAGAAAGATAGTTAGAACGTTTTAACTTGGTGACAGAAAGGAAACTGGAAATAGAACAATCCAATATCCCATAGTCTGTCAAAAAAACAAACAGCTATGTTTTGAAAAAGTGAAATCAGAGTGCTCTTTGGAGGCAAAAATGACAAAGCTTTGCCTTACATACTTTGAACATGTTGCTAGTAGAAGCTATTCCATGGAAAAGTGTATCATGCGTGGAAAAGTAGAGTGTCAGCAAAAGAGAGGAAGATCCTCAAACAGATAAAATTACACAGTGACTGCAGGAATGGGAGCAAATACTCCAGAAATTATAAGGATGACATAGGGTAGGAAAGGGTTCAGATCTGTTGTTCACAGAGTTGCTTTGAGTCATACTTGATTTAACAGCACCTAACAACATCTAGCAGAGCTAGTCCTTGGAAAAGGACATGATGCTGGGAATGGTGGAGGGTCGCTGAAGAAGACCCTCAACCATGTGGATTGACATGGTGACTGCTGCAATGGGCTCTTGTGTGTCAGAAAGTGTGAGGATGGTGCAGGGTAGAACAGGGTTCAGATGTTTTGTTCACAGGGTCGCTATGAGTCATACTCAACAGCACCTAACAACAACAATAACATCATACAATAGCAATAATAATAACAAAAGCATGCGTGGCTTGGAATTGGGAAGGGAACGCATCAGGGCTGTATTCTATCTCCATACCAATTCAATCTGTAGGCTGAGCAAATTATCCAAGAAGCTGGACTCTATGAGGGGGAGTGTGGCATTAGCATTGGAAGGAGACTCATCAATAACTTGCACTACGCAGATTACACAACCTTGCTTGCTGAAAGTGAGGAATACTTGAAGCACTTACTGCCAAAAGTCAAGGAATGCAACCAGTAGATAGCAGTATGGGCTGCATCTCAATGTCAAGAATACAAAGATTCTTACCACTGGACCGATATGCAGCATCATAATTAATGAAGAGAAGACTGAAACTGTCAACAGCTTCATCTCGCTTGGATTCACAATTAACACCCTGGGTAACACCCATCAGGAATAACAAGACACAGTTCACTGGGGAAATCTGCAGTTATGGACTTCTCCAAATTATTGAGGAGTAATGTTGTCTGTGTGGATCATAACAAACTGTGGCTGACTCTGAGAAGAACGGGAATCCCAGAACACTTGATCGTGCTAATGTGAAACTTATATTTGGACCAAGAGGCAGTCGTCAGAACAGAGCAAGGAAACACTGCATGGTTCAAAATTGGGAAAGGTGTATGCCAGGGATGTGTCCTATCTCCATATCTTTTCAACCTGTATGCAGGACAGATCATCCAGGAGGCTGGCCTCTATGAGAAGTGTGGCATCAGGATTGGTGGAAGATCTATTAACAATCTGCATTATACAGATGACACAATCCTGCTTGCTGAAACTGAGGAGGACCTCATATGCTTGCTGCAGAGGGTCAAGGACTGCAGCCTTCAGTATGGATTGAGGTTCAATGTCAAGAAGACAAAGATTCTCACCACTGGACCAATTGGAAGCATCAGGATGGATGGTGAAGAGATTGAGATTGTTAACAACTTTAGTCTGCTTGGCTCCATAGTCAACACTCTTGGCACCAGTAGCCAGGAAATCAAAAAACGTATTGCAATGGAAAAGTCTGCTGTTAGGGAACTCTCCAGGGTACTGAAGAGCAATGGTGTCACTCTGGAGGCTAAGGTGCATCTGATACAGGCTATGGTCTTTGCAATCCCTTGTTATGCATCAGAGAGTTGGACAATGACTAGGGAGGATAGAAGGATAATTGATGCCTTTGAGATATGGTGCTGGAGAAGAGTATTGAATGTACCATGGACTGCCAAGAAAACAGATTCAACCTAGAGAGGATTAAACCAAGTTGTTCCTTAGAGACAAGGATTCTGGGACTTTGTCTGACATACTTTGGACATGTTGTAAGGAGTGACAGGTCCTTGGAGAGGGACATCATGCTTGGGAGGGTGGAGGGACGGCGCAAGAGGGGAAAACCATCTATGAGGTGGATTGATTCAGTGACTGGGGTAATCGGGATGGGTGTGTCAGAGTCAGTGCGATTGGCACAAGATAGAGCAGGGTTTAGGGCTGTTGTACATAAGGTCGCTATGGGCCACAAGCGACTCAACGGCACATTACAACAGCAGTGATGCCAGTTTGAGGACTAAGGTGTGTCTGATTCAGGCCATAGTCTTTTCAATTACTTGCTATGCATCTTAAGAGCTGGACAGTGAATAAGGATGACAGGAAAATATTGATGTCTTTGCATTATGATGTTGGAGAAGAGCACCAAACAGTCCATGAATGGCCAAGAGAACAAACAGATGTCTTGGCAGCTAGAGTGCCCTTTGAAGGCGAGAAGGATGAGGCTTCACCTCACATACTTTGGGCATGTTGCTAGGAGTGGCTATTTCTATGATACTGGAAAGGTGAAGAAGAGGAAGACTCTCAACCAGGTGGATTGACATGGCGACTGCTACAATGGGCTCAGGAAGTGTGAGGATGGCACAGGATAGAATAGGATTTGTATCTTTTGTTCATAGGGTCACTATGAGTCATGCTCGACTCAATGGCACCTAACAACAACTACAATAGCATCTGTTTTGAGTAACTGGTGCTGAAGATCTTGATTGTTTTTCTCCATCATCTTGAAGTCTAAAGAGATCAGACATCTCTTGGCATTTTCACAATCCTCAACTATCATAAATTGTTTTAGAATCATTTTGATCTTCGTTAGTGCTGTTAAGAGATTTTATAATAGAGTATCTAGATAACCTAGTAATATTTGTTGGCCAAGTAGCTGTTTTCCAAATTTCTTAGCAAACACTAGTGAACAAGTCCAAGACTGATTCTGTTGTTGAAACATGTAAATTGGTATATCATCAATTCCTAGGAACTTATCTTTGCTAATGTATTCAGTGTAGCTTGAACTTCTTCATTCATTACTATTGGTTCTTGAAACTGTTACTTCCTGATTCTGTGTTGGCGAATTCTTTCCTGTACAGTGACATTGTGTATACTTTCACCTTGTTTCATCTTGCATCATTCAAGATTTTGCCCATAGAGTTCTTCAATATTGTTAATGTTAGGCTTGTGTCTGTTCTGAAGGTGTTGTTTGTTGGGGGTTTTGGTTTTGTTTTGTTTTTTTAGCTTAATGCAGAAGATTTCCTTTTCTTTTGGTTTTCTAACCCCATGTCTTTGCACATTTTGCTATACTTTGCTTGACTTCTCGAGTTGCCCTTTGATGTCTTCTGTTAATCTCTTTTACTTCAGCATTTTCTCCTTTCTTTTAGCCACTTTACACTCTAGTGCATTTTTTAGGCACATCTGACATACATTTTCATGTTTTCTTTTTCTCTGTCTTAGTAATGACCTTTTGCTTTCTTCATAGTGAGCTCAAGAAGCAGCCTTGCATATGTTCACCAATATTTGTCAAGAAATTTGAAAGACAACTTCAAGGCCTACTTGAACAGATTCATATTTGTTCCCACTCCCAAAACAAAGAATGTGGAAATGGTAAAATATTTCATTAATATCATATACAAATAAATAATTAGTAAAGATTATAAAACATGAATGGGACAGTACATTGACAGGAAAATGCCAGAAATCCAAGCTAAATTTAGAAGAGGACATTGGAAGAGGGGCATCACTGCTTATACAAAATGGATCTTGGCTGAAAGCAGAGAATATCAGAAAGATGTTTACTTAGGTTTTATTGACTATACAAAGACATTTTACTGTGTGAATCAAATTATGGATAATATTGAAAAGAATGGGAATCACAGAACACTTAATTTTCCTCCTCAGCAACCTATACATTTGACCAAGAGACAATTGTCCAAACAGAATACCACATGGCTTTAAATCAGAGAAAATGTGTATCAGGTTTGTATCCTTTCTTCATACCTATTCAATCTGTATTCTAAGCAAATCATTTGAGAACCTGGACTATATGAAGAAGAATGTGACATTAGCACTAGAAAAAGAGGCATTAGCTGCCTGCATTATGCAAATTATGCCTTGATTACAGAAAGTAAAGAGGACGTAATGACCTTTCTGCAGAAGATTAAATGCTACCAAGTCCTCAATATAGATTATATCTCAACTCAAGAAAACAAAAGTCTTCACCACTGGACCAATAAGTAATATCACAATAGATGAAGAAAGATGGAAGTTTTCAACAGTTTTGTTTCACTCGGATCCATAATCAACACCCAGGGTAACAGCAGTCAATAAATCAAAAGCTGTATTACATTGGAAAAATCTCTGCCAAGGATCTCTCCAAAGTGCTAAAGAGCAAAGCTGTCAGTTTAAAAACTAAGGTACACCTGATCCAAACCATGATATTCTCAATTGTTTCCTTTGCATGTGAAATTTGGGTATGGATACAGAAGAGAGACGAAGAATATATAGGTTAGAATGGTGGTCTTGGAGAAGAGTACTTAATATTTGTTGGAATGCCAAAAGAATAAAAAGTCTATCTTCTATGAAGTGCAGCCAGGGTGCTCTTCGAGGCGAGAATGATGAACCTTTGGCTCACATGCTTAGGCATATTGTCAGAGGAAGCAGTCCTTGGGAAAAGACAGCATGATGGGAAAGATGGGGGGTCAGAGAAAAAATAATGATCCTCAGCAAGATGAATCGGCACAGCGATTGTAACAATGGGACTGATTGTATTAGAGATGACGAGGATGGCACAGGATAGGACAAGGTTCAGATCTCTTGTTCATAGGGTCGCTGTGAGTTGTTGTTATCCTCAAGGCACCTAGTGACAATAACGGATGTTAGAAAACTCAAACATATCTACCACATTTCCAGGTATTTAAAAGACACTCAGAATATAGATGCTGGATTAAGGAACACATAATAAATTTCCAATTAAGTAGTAACTGATTAGTGATTGAATGATTATTACAAGGAAGTTTTGGAGGCAAAGTCTGTAAACAGTTTTGCTGCTAACTCAAAAGCAAGGCCTTTCTGGGGTTCCAAATCTATCAATGGCTTTGTAGGAGAAAGATGGGAAATATCCTGACATGTGATTTACAGCCTCCTGAAAATCCCCTGGAAGATCTACTCTGAGCAGGTTTCCACTGACCTGCAGAGATTTTTCTTTTTTTCTGGAACCAGAATCACCAGGAATTATTAGAGAATAAATGTTGGGATAGTATGGTGGTTTCTCTCTAATATCTTTGCATTTTTAGGGCTCTTAGAAGGAGAAATTTGGCATAAAAGTAAAGGAAAGGAAGAGTAGATTTGCCTAGCTCATATAAACTTATTAGTCCATTGAAAATGTATATTTTGGAGCTAGGACAAAAATATGCTTACACTAGTGTTCTCGAAATATTAAATCAATACATCCTATTATGATTACATGAATCATACTAGTTTTCCTCTCTTTTCAGTTATATTAACATCCCAAATTGTCACTGATCCTGGAAAAAAAGAAGCCAAATTCACCAAATTGTCACTGATCCTGGAAAAAAGGAGCCAATATTCGTGGAACCCAGAGTAAAAATTATGCCCATAGAACATGTGTCTAAATACTTAAAAATTGTAAGGCAAGGTAAGAAAATTTAATATGTACTCATACTCTCTCACAAATAGTGAAGGTCAATTTCAAATTAATAATTCTCAGATTTTCATTGGACATAAGAGAGATGCAAATCAAAACCATGATGAGATACTACCTCACCACAGTAACAGTGGCAAAGCTTGGTAGGGCAGCAAGCAATAAATGTTGGAGAGGATGTGAAGAGGTAGGGAACTCTCTCACACACTGTTGGTGGGATTGTAAAATGGTACAACCATTCTGGAAGGCAGTTTGACATTTTCTCAAAAAGTTGAACATAAAAACTCGATATAACCCAGTTATCCCACTACTAGGAATATACCCCAAGGAAACTAGAACTGAGACACAAATAGAGATTTGTACATCAATATTCATAGCAGAATTACTAGCCATCACAAAAACATGGAAACAACCCAAATGTCCAACCACAACTGAATGGATTGAAAAATTGTGTGGTACATACACACAATGGAATACTTTGCACCACTCATGAGCAACAATTTTGAAAAATGCTACATAACTTGGGAGAGACTGGAGAGCTGAGTGAATGAACTCATCCTCATAAGGACAAATACTGCATAGGACCATTGTTAAAATAGAAGGATAACTAGTAAAACATGTACGGGGACCCAAGTGAGCAGAGGCGTGAGGATGGGTAGGGGCAAAACCACAGGGTTTCACAATTTGGTGGAGGAAGGGAACGGGTGAAGGAAATGGGAAAGATCCAGTGGGGACCTGAAAAGTCAGGGTAACGATGGGCAAGGTCCAAATGGTGATAAATTTTATGAAACGTAATGCATGGCAAGAGTTGTATGAAATTCAAGATGAATGAAGAATAGTGTGAAACACCATGTATAAGTTTTGTAAGCAAATTAATATAAAATTTCTTAAAATTCTCAGATATTTTTTACATTCTGCACCAGGAAAAAGGTATGGGGCGGTGGGGGGGGTTGTGGGGGGAATAGGCTTTTGACTCTTAGGTCTCAGCTCTCATTCCCTTAGTTTCATGTTCCACCATGAGAATTTCTTGTGCATGAATATGTACTCTGCAGCCAAGCATCCAGGCTTTGATCACACACTTCCCACACAGAGTCACTAAGGCATCCTCCAAGTTAAAGTGCACACACTAGTGGGATGGTCCACCCTCCAGAGAACTGCCTCAAAGAAGTCCAGGAAGACCCAAAAATAGGATTAGGACATTTGAAAGGAGAACTCTAGAGCCACCGACATCCAAACAATAGCAGTACTGTCGGCAAAACAGAAACTTTACCAATTATATTAATAAAGAAAGTTGGTTAGAGAAAAGTGTAATCTTGAAAATGCAGAAGAAAATACATAAATTATTTTATTTCTTTTACATAATGTTGCCATTTCAGTTATTAACAGGACATTCAAAATTATTTTCCAAGAACTTTGTTTGCAAGGGAGTTTCAGAAATTAAGGGTGCCGCACTCAGATGATCTTAAAGAAAGCCTGGAGCTTCATGTGTCAGCAATACACCTGGCTAGCACACATCATTCTTTAATTGGCAGTTTCCTGGTTTCTGTTTTTCTAGAAATGATGATGATGTTGCTGTGTGCTGTCAAGTTAGAACCAACTCAAAACTGATCCTCCACTGGGTTTTTAGAACCAATAAATTGCACCAGAGAAGATTATACTTACTTCTCCACTTTTGAGACATAGAAGATGCATATTATAATCCCAGGAATCCTATGAAACGTTGAGAAATAAAGAAGAAAGGGGAGCATTTCATGCTATTTATAAATAACCCTTCTTCTTGGCCTATAAAAAGTTCTTCCATACGCAGGTAGACAGACATAAAATTTCTTTTAAAAAAAGTCATTAACTCCAAGCACAGAAAGATAATTTCTATTCTTGGTACAACATTAAAGAAAGCTCTCACATAATTAAGTACATTGCAAATTACTCAGTGTACCCTACTAATGGATAGATTTTTATTATTTTTTCCCCTGAGAATTTTCAGCTAGTTTATTAGAAAATACCTCTCTAAATTTGGAAATAAAGTCAGCTCTGGGTCAGTTATGACTGGACAAGTACACACAATATAAAAATTAGCAAAAGTTGGCTGTTGTTGGAACCAACCCACAGCTGACCCTTCAACAAGTTTTCAGATTGTCCATCCTTCTTCCACAAAGTTGACTATTATATTTTTATTCAGTAAATAGAATCAATATATTTTCTATATCCATGAAAATTTGCAAGTACTAGTATGTTAGAAATAAATAACTGCATTTTATTTTTCCTTGTAAACCATCAAGTGAGATCCAGCTGGCACTAGAGGAGATTGCCCCTTCTCTCCAGCGAAACATCTGGTGAATTAGAACCACGTGCCTTCACAGTTGCAGTACAGCTTCTCACCACTAGGTCACCAGAGCTCCCTTTCAAAATAAATAACTTTAAATATAAATATTGAAGTGAACTGTTTTCAGAAATATCATAACTCTGGAAGTCCCAGTGGTGCAGTAGTTACAGTTCAAATGCTAACCAAAAGGCAGTCAGTTGAAACCCACCCATTACTCCACAGAAAAAAAGAATGGCAGTCTGCTTCTATAAAAATGTACAGTCTAGAAAACATTATGCGATATTTCTCTATTCTAAGGGGACTCCACGATTTGGAATCAATGCAACAGCAATAAGTATGATTTTCAGTTTTTTGAAACTCCTGTATGTTGGAGTTTTAATGTAAGGAGCTGCACTGTCAGTCCAAAGGCACATAGTTCACATCGACCAGCTTCTCTGCAGAAAAACATGGGAAATCTCCTCCAGTGATATTTGAAAACCTGCTAGCGGTCAGTTATGAGACAAGTCTGATTCAAAGGTATGAAACAAAACACACATGTTAAACATTTCCAGCTGTTAACCAAAACAGTCAGTGGTCTAAGAAAGACAGCATTCTCCTCTGATAAAAATGTACACCCTAGGAAATCCAATGAAGAGCCACTGTGAGTCAGAATAAACTTTAATAGTAGTGTTTTTAATGAATGGAAATCCAAAATCTCTGTAAATGCTCATTAAAATTATTTTTACAAAAAAGAATGGTTGCATAACCTGAAGAATATAATCAACGTCACTGACTTACACACATAAAATTGTTGTATTGTTGTTGTTTATGTTTTTACCACCATGAAAAGGGTGAGACTTGGAAAACCTTTTAAATAAATATAATACTAAAATAATCACTGATACATAAAATATTCCTGTAAATAAGAAAATTTCTTGAAGTAAATAGTGGTGTGTGATATGTTGACAAAAAAAATAGTAGTGTTTTTTTAAAACACAAATGGAATAAAAATAAATCAATTTGTCCACGTAATTTATATAAATGTTATTTCTAGAGAGTAAAATATGTTTGTTCTTCCTTCTAAAATTACTGATTACATTGATTGATTACATTTTTTAAATCAATCCCAAGCAGGTCACTCAACAACTACAAATTTATTTACAGCAATGAAGTTAAAGAATAGTACTGACTCCTCAAAGTAATTTTTGAGACTCAGTAGTAATAACTATGAACAACTAGGGATCAGGTGGATGAATGCTTTACGTCTACAACTTTTTTTCCTACTTTCTGTTTTCCTTCAAATTAGATCATTTACCCATTATGATCAGTTAAATAGTTAATCAAATATAATGTTACTCAAGAAAAAACTCAACGTGAAGTAAAGTGCCCTCTTATTTCTTTAAGGTGTCCCCTGGAAAAGAATACTTATAGTTTCTATCATCCAAGGACCCCAAGAATTCCTTTCTATCACATGTAAACTCTGTTAAGAGGATATGTTCATTCAAGTAAGTTACCTAATGAATTTCTAAAATTTGGCACAATATAGAATACCGTTGCTTGGTGCACTCTAATATGTAGAGTAGTTGGTGGTGTTTCCAGGATCTGTTGAAACAGGGCAAAGGAATTTGCATGCTTCAGAAGAAACTCCAATGAGACATTAAAAGGCACTTTCTGACACTTAGTGGCTGCATCTCTTATTGAAGCATCCATGAATGGAGGTGCAATGTCTTCTTTTACTTGAAAACAATTATATAGACAAATATAGACAAAATAGACTGTAGCAATCAACTAATTCTTGTTATCATTCATTGTCCAGTAAATGCTGCTGAATTTCTTGCTTAAGTTTTGACACCTAGGGAAGCCACCTTTGCCTCTCAATTATATTTAGGAGTAATGTATTATAATTTTTCAGCTATGTTCTCTTTTTATCTCAAAGTCATCAAATTGTTCTTCACTCATTTGCTAATTTTCTGGTACATACTGAGTTTAAAAAACCCCAAGAAATTATGCTTTCTAAGTTATCTCTTCCTATTCATTCTTCATTGTGGCAACAAAATGTCACATGCTTTTTCCTCAACTTCTGCATAGCTTTCTTCATATCAGCATTTCTGAGTGTGTAGATGAGAGGGTTCAGCATAGGTGTAATCACTGTATAGAACACAGAGAATATCTTATCTACAGAGAAGCTGCAGAAAGGCCTCAGGTAAATGAAAACACATGGCACAAAGATCAGGCTGACTACTGTTAGGTGAGAGGCACAGGTAGAGAGTGCTTTGCTCTGCCCCTGGCGGAAGCGAGTTCTCAGCGTCATCAGGATGACAGCGTAGGAGCACAGCAAGATCAAGAAGCAGACGAGAGATAGCAAACCACTATTGGAGACCATCAGTACTTCTACCACATAGGTGTCCATGCAGGCCAGCTTGATGACCTGTGGGACATCACAGTAGAAATTGTCCAATTCATTGGGCCCACAGAAGGGTAGTTGGATGACCAGTATGACCTGTGTGATGGAGTGAATAAAACCACCACACCAACAGGCAAAAACCAATTGATGACATAACTGGCGGTTCATGACAGTCAGGTAGTGCAAAGGGTTACAGATGGCAACATACCTATCATAGGCCATGACTGTCAACAGGAACATCTCACTGGCTCCCAGAAAGTGGAGGAAGTAAATCTGGGTCACACATCCTGAAAAAGAGATGGTTTTTCCTTGACTTAGAAAGTCCCCTAACATCTTAGGCACAGTAACACAGCTCAAGCATAAGTCAATGAAGGAAAGATGGCCCAGAAAATAGTACATAGGAGACTGGAGCAGGTAGGCATCGGCTTGCACTGTCACTACTATAAGGAGGTTTCCTAGGACAATAGCCATGTAAAACATCACAAATAGTAAGAAGAGGAACAGCTGCAGCTCCCAAGATGAAGAAAGGCCCAGAAGAACAAATTCTGACACATTAGAGTCATTTCCTCTTTTCCAACCAAGAATACCAGCTGACCTAGGGAAAGAGAAAAAAGGAACAAAAGATGTAAGACAACACAAAAAGATGTAACACAAAAGCTGCATATGAGTAATCAGATTATGAGTCTAAGCACTTACAGAATCACATTCCAAGGTGAAAAGAACTTAAATATATCCTGAGAAAAACATACATTTCTGTGTATGTATGACAAAGTACATTTTGGATCTCTTCTTTTTGTTTCTGCAATGCTTTCAAATGTACTTAGAACAAATTGAGAATGGAAACAAGGATCTAGACATGAAAGTGATTAAAGCATGTGGATTATGCTATTTTTTAAAACAGAGTGATAAAATATTATCATGTAGAATACAAGCTTTAGAATTATTTATATAGAACCTATGCCATGTATTCTCCAACAGTAGAGTTAGATCAGGCAAGGGGTTAAACTTCTCTGAGTTTCATTCTTTATTAGTCAATCTAAGGGATAATATCTTACAAGATCCTTTTGAGTATCAAATATAATATGCTTATGAGCACCATGAAATAATTTATTACATTTCTCAAAGTGAAGTACTTTTCTTCCTTCCTTCCTTTCTTCCTTCCTTCTTTCTTTTTCTTTCTTTCTTTCTTTCTTTCTTTCTTTCTTTCTTTCTTTCTTTCTTTCTTTCTTTCTTTTTCTCTCTTTTGTTCTTTCATTCTTTCTTTTTAAGAAGCATTTCTTACTCATTTTTGTGCTCCATTATAATATTTTCTGCCTAGCTAGCCTGTTGCCATCAAGTTGATTCTGACTCACAGTGACGCTATAGGACTGATTAGAAATCCCCTGTAGGTTTCCAAGGCTACAATCTTTACAGAAGCATGTTGTCACATATTCTACCACATCTAATGATTTCAAACTGCAGCCTAGGACTCATCCACCGAGCCATAAATACTCCTTCATTTCTTAGAAGAAATTCAGTAATTTAACAAATGGAGTAAAGAAGAGTAAAGTACAAAGAGATATTTTATACTATTATTAATAGTTACTACAAAATTATTATAGGGAGCTCTGGTGGGTTGATAATAAGGTGTTTCACTGCCAACCCTAAGGCATGTGGTTCGAATTCACCAGCTGTTTTACCACAGAGATGAGCATTCTTCTCTCTTGAGATTTACAACCTCTGAATACCCACTGAAGGTTCAGCAATAAACTGATTCCTACTCAACAGCACCTAATAACCACACCACAACACAAATGTATATAACTGGAACTTAGAAACTTAGAAAGAATGAAAAAGAAGCTCCTATCATAATCTACAGAGTGGGAAAGTTTATAGATTGAGTCACTCATTCACTGCCATTGAGTCAGTTCCAACTGAATGACCCTCTATCAAGTTTCCACTGCTTGAAATGGCAAGGTATGGAGACTGTCCATCTTTCTTCCTTATTGGTGCTTGTTGATTCAAACTTCCTGAGTGATACATAACTTTTGGGTAAGCAATGCAGCTCACTGTGGACTACACACACACACACACACACACACACACACACACACTACATTTAAAAAAAAATACATTTTTACCTTTACAGTTTAGGGAAAAATCAAACTTAGTATCTAGAATACACTAATTACTAACAGAAGATGGTAATGCCACTTTTCAGGGAAGCATTGACAAAAGCAGCCCACTAACTCATCTTACAGAAAAAAGTCCTAAAAAAATTATTTGCTTCTAGATTTTTAACAACTTTAAGTATACCTTAAAAGAGAAGAATGATACATTAACAGTCAGCTTTCTCCTGCTGAATACCTTCAGTATTCAGTAGGAATATTTTGGATTACATATAGTAACTCAGGGACATTGATGCATTTTATTACTTTGAAGTGCTTAAGAATTAGCAGATTCTCCTTTGTATAAATTGATAGTCTAAAACCAATTCTGAATAAAACTGAAAATTAGATGAAATTTATTTTGTCTCTCCAAATTTATCTTTTCCCCCTAAGTTATCCAAGGAAGATTATCTGATAAAATCATTCATACCAGAATGTCAGAGATTTATATAGAGAATGAAGAAAAGTATCTAAATTAAGGGAAACAGAAACAAATTTAGGTAAGAAATCTCTCTAGAAGATTATGTCAAATGGGAGAGAGATCTGGACCCAGAGAATATTAAATGATTTTCTCATAAATGTGGTCATTCTCTTACCTGTTTATACAGCACGTACACTAGTGTATTTTATTTATAAACTCAGCCTTAATAGAATAAATCATCTCCCTCTCTAAAATCAATTGAAACACAAAACAAAGTGAAAAATACAGTACAGGGAGTCATTTGTTGCTATATGTGTAGCCTTACTTGAGTTATGCTGTATTAAATATGTTCCAGGGGTGGATAAGATATCCTGATGTTCTTTCCAGTTATCTAAACTGTATAATTAACAGAAGTCAAACTCTTACTAATATTATGGATCTAATTCCCAAAATAATCTTATAGAAACTGTTAAGAGTCTGATGAACATATGAAAAGACTGAGAAATGTTTCTGAAAAACAGGATCCAAGCATTGTTGTAATTTCATCTTAGAATATGCTTGAGAAATAACATGAATAGTTTTCAAGGTGAAATGTTAATATGTGAAGGCTTGTCATCTGTATTGTATGCTTGCTTTTTATACAAGATAAAGAGAAGCAAGATTTTATTAAAACAGATAAGATGAAAATGAAACAAATCAAACTGATCAGTGAAAAAAGAGGAGCATGTGTAAAATATAAACAAAATTACTATAAAACAAAACTCCTAAAATATCAATCTATGACATATCCCTTTAAAGTAATATTTAATATTGGAAAATTTTATACAGTAATATTCCTAATATTTCCTAGAATGTTACTGTAATAAAACTTTACTAATTGTGAATGTACCTTTATGTTTTCATAAATTAAAATATATCATTATATTCCATGATTGTTTGAATTGCTATCAAAATAAAGACTGACTTCTGATAAGTCTAGGACTCCTTAGTGACTTGAGGAATTTTCTTTCTTAGGTAACAAAGTCGAACAATATGAAAAGTTCAATATGGTGTGGAAATTGTCATGTTTGTTGAAGATATGTTTGATCTTCTTGTTTTATGATCTCTAATTACAGTAAGAAACTTGGTATGTGAGAGTGAATAATGAAAATAGAACTTTGTTCATCACTATGAACGAATGACCATCCTCCAAAACCATCTCCCACCACAACATAGTTTCTAATGCCAATCTCTCTAGAATTCCGGTAAGCATTATTTTAAAATAATAACGCCATTATCATGTTGTTAGTAAATTCATGACCTAAAAATAATATAGAAGTTTTTAAATCAGAAATCTAAAAATGTTCAGTAACAAGCTAAAGATATTTTTTAAGTTTGAAAATTAAAGAAGTTGATAATACCTAGTAAGAAACTAAGTCTTTATGGAATGGCCCAAGGCCACATGAAAGGAAAAGAATATACAGTTAAGCTTAATTTTTTAATCAAGGGCTCCTGTAGAAAGTTAAGCATCTTTTCTACAGTTTTTCTAAGCAGAATCTTGACAGATCTAGAAGAAAAATGCTAGGAGAGAGTAAAATTTTTCTCATGAGATTGTATGTATGTTTGTTTATTTAAGCATTAATTAATAATAAATAAATAATAAATTAAATCTTTCATTGTTATACAATCCTCTCTCACCCCAGTCCACTCCACTATGCAGCTTTCATTCTGGACTCTTGTCATGACAATAATGCCTAATCATATATTTCTCTTAAACAGTTCTCTTCCTCATCTGTTTCAATGAAGTACACATTATTTAGCCTCTCTTTTCTTTGATTCCCACCCAACCCCATGTCAGTCCTACTTTACAACAGTGGCACTTTACAGTATTTGTTCTTTTGTGACTGAGATATTTCACTCAGCATAATGTCCTCCAGGGTCAACCATTTTGTATAATAATGCATGAGTTCCTTGTTTTTCAATGCACCGCAGTATTCCATTATGTGAATATACCACAGCTTCTCTATCCAGTCGCTTATTAATGGGCACTTGGGTTGTTTCCAACTGTTTGCTATTGTGAACAAGGCAGCAATAAACATGAACATGCTTGGTTTGTTGAACCCCTCCTCACACAGGGGAATGTTACATGTCTTTTAAAATTATGGCACTCATTATTTATGAAGGGAGCTCTGATGGCCTAGTGGTAAGGAGTTACACTGTCAATACAAAGGTATGCGGTTCAAATCCAGCAGTGGATTTACAGGAGAAAAAGAAACAATCTTCTGTGGGGTTTATGTTGTTGTTGTTATATGCCGATGAGTCGCTTGCGACTCATAGCAACCCGATGTACAACAGCCCTAAACTCTGCTCTGTCCTGTGCCAGGCGCACTGTCCCCAATACACCCATCCCGATTACCCCAGTCACTGAATCAATCCATCTCATAGAGGGTCTTCCCCTCTTGCACCGTCCCTCCACCCTACCAAACATGATGTCCCTCTCCAAGGACCGGTCCCTCCTTAAAACATGTCCAAAGTATGTCAGATGAAGCCTCAGAATCCTTGTCTGCAAGGAGCCGTCCAGTTTAACCCTTTCCAGGATGAATCTGTTTGTTTTCCTAGCCGTCCATGGTACCCTCAATACTCTTCCCCAGCACCCCAGCTCAAAGGCATCAATTCTCCTTCTATCCTCCTTAGTCATTGAGCAAGAGCCTATGGTGATGAAGGAAGAAGTTCAGGCTGTTTTGAAGGAAATAGCAAAAAATAAGGACCCAGAAATAGATGGTATACCAATTGACATATTTCAGCTAACAGATGCTGCCCTGGACGTGCTCACCAAGTTGTGCCAAGAAATCTGGAGAACAACCACTTGGCCAACTGACTGGA
>NW_006399776.1:18922779-18950558 GCF_000299155.1 Elephantulus edwardii
AAATAATAAATTAAATAAATTTTGGAATTTTGTCTGTCGATTTTTATCTCTGTGGAACTGAAAGTGTTCTGTCTTATAAAAAGAAACTGACTCACACGAGGCACAGAAAATTTTTGCTGGGTAAAATTGAAATTCTATGTTAACCCCTTTCCAAAGCATGTGTTAAACTTTTAAATATCTCCTGGGGGGAAAAAACACCAACAAACAAGAAATGGATATTAGTTGGAGTAGTATTTGTGATTAAATTCCCTACTAAGAAGTATACAATCTTTCTTTTCTAAACATTGTTGGCCTGTCATTGAAATATTACATTTTGGTTTTTTGGTTTTGGGGTTTTTGTTTTAAATATTACATTTTAAGGTGCATTGGATGAGGAAGGGAAAAGGAGTTAGCTAAAAAGCATCTAAAATAAAGGAATGGAGTATAGGAACTAAAAGTACTTTAGAAGAATTAAGTAGTTTTAGGAGAGTATTAAAATGAATCTACTATCTTTTTATATAAAGTCTATATTTTGTCCAATTCTTCTAGCACCTATGATGAGTCGTAGACTTCCCTGATGCTATAATAATTTCATCACTCTGTAAGTGCTTCTAAATGTGTAATCCTATAACCAAAAAATAAAAAATGTTTAAATGTAAAACTGATAACTTGTGGAATATATACATATATATGTGTGTGTATGCATATATACATATATATATGTATGTTTTTATATTATATGTGTGTGTGTGTATTTAAAGGAGGAAGACCAAAGATAACCTCTTCATACAAAAGGTATTATACACAAGAAGGACAAGAGTTTACATGGAGCTTTAAATAAACTAAACATGTCTTAGAAATTTAAATCATTGTGTGTTAAGTAAGAGCTGTGTGGTTTTAAAGAGAGTTACCCTGCCATTCATCCCACAAGTCTCCTCTTCACAGACGCAGGCTAGCAAAACAAGAAATATTCAGATGACTATTACAGTTGCCTACCTGTACCCTGACTGCTTCCTTATAAACCAAACCCTAGTTAAAGCTTGGCTATGTGGATTGGCACTATCTCTTGTCCCCAGGGCTCTGACTGTACCTGAGGTTTGTGTGATCCTTACACCAATGCTCAGGCTAATGAGCCCAGAGATTCCCCTGGCTGCTGTAGTCTGAATCACCTGAATCTGTTCTTGCTCTAAAGGTGATTCTGGGTCCTGAAGGCTTGCAAACAGCCCAATCTGTCTGTATAACACAGCTCACTTCTTTTACTGACTGAATTTATTACATGTATACAATTGATTGTATGTATGCTATCCTTTTTTACCACCTGAGTAAAAAACATTTTCACTGTTTACTATCTCAACCATGCTCCCTGAGCAGGCTAAGGAGAAATTAAAAGTTATCTCAAGAAACTGTAGAAGTAAAAACAATCCTTCAAGGTATTATAGAGCCTTGGTACAACATCTGAGTCTCTCTTATTTTTTTTTTTTACATTTAAAGGTGTTTCCTTTACTAGCCCTCTTAGTCTTTTTTTCTTCCCTTTTTTAATTAATTTCAATGTACATTTACAGAGATTTTAGATTTCCATTCATTCATTGTTGCAATATATCAGAGTCTCTTGATGGCATCTCAAAGAGTTTATCTAATTGACATCTGTTTATGGATTTTATCCAGAAAACATAATTGTCATAAATAAATAAATATTGCTTTGGAATCTAGACTTCTTCAAACTATTGAAACTAGACAAAGCCTCAAAAAAATTTTTCCCTGAAATAATCTTTACATTTTTAAACCTAAGACAAAAAATACTCTTGAAGTCTTCTTAAAATTGAACAATAGCACCACAATAAGATAAATGTAAATAATCCAATAGAATGGGCACAGGATATGAACAGACTCTTCACCAAAGAAGACATTCAGATGGCTAATAAGCACATGAAGAAATGCTCAAAATCCCTAGCTCTAAGAGAGATGCAGATCAAAACAACTATGAGATATCATCTCACCCCAGTCAGAATAGCAAAATTTAACAAAACAGCAAGCAACAAATGCTGGCAAGTTTGTGGAGAAACTGGAACCCTTATTCACTGTTAGTGAGAGTGTAAAATGGTGCAACCACTGTGGAAGGCGATATGGAACTTTCTCAAAAAGTTGCAAATAGAGATACCATTTAACCCAGCAATTCCACGACGGGGAATATACCCCAAAGAGACCATAACTGACATCCAAGCAGATATATGCACACCCATGTTTATCGCGGCTTTGTTCACAATAGCAAGGAGTCGGAAACAACTTAAGTGTCCATCAAAAAACGAATGGATAGAGAAGCTGTGGTATATTCACACAATGGAATACTATGCTGCATTGAAAAAGTAGGAACTCATGCAATATTATTCAAAATGGGTGACCCTGGAGGACATTATACTGAGTGAAGTATCTCAGTCACAATAGGACAAATATTGCATGGTGCCACTGCTGTAAAACAAGACTGACATCGGGGTTCAGGGGAGACTGAGAAAGATGGGTTCAATAGTGTATACTGCATTGAAACAGATGAGGGAGAAAACTGTTTAAAAGGGATATGTGATTAGATATTTTTGTCATGACAAGAGTCCAGAGCGAAGGCTGCATAGTGGAGTGGACCTGGAGGGAGGAATTGTAAAACAATGAAATAATTTTTCTTTTACCTTTCCAAGAAGGTAGTGTACTATGGGGGAGGGTTTGGAGGGAAGAAAAGTGCAACAATAAATAAATGGAAATCCAAAGTCTCTGTAAATTTTCAAAATTAATAATAAATTGAAAATGAAAAAATTGAACAATAACTTAGCTTGTAAAAAAAAAGCTTTGACTGTTGTGTGTTTTTAAGATCTAATGAAAGTGGATCACATTGACAACATATTTAAAAACAAGGAAAACAAGATGATGTTAATGAAGAAGGAACGCCTTGGAAAAGAAAAAAGAGAATAATCGCAAAATTTAGAGTGTAATCAATACCATTGAATTGTACATGCAGAAACTGACGAATTGTCAAATCTGCTGTGTGTATTGTCAACAGCAAAAACAAATAAATTCTAGAAAGATATAAGCTATTGCTTAGAAAATGTTGCTATCTAAGCATATTCTTAAATGCAAATAGATGCCAAGTCTTGCCAAAGTTACCTTTAACTCATGAGAACACTGGATGTCAAGATGGCAAATCAGTTCAAAAGGGAATATGAAAGTATTCCAGAAACACTTTGTATTGTTTTCATTTGCTTGTCTTTAGAGGATGTAGCAACCCCATGTACAACAGAACAACACTGTGCCAAGGCTGGCACATAACAATCATTGTTATGCTTGTGCCCACTGTTTGTAACCTTTGTATCAATTCATCACATAGTGTTACCTTTCTCTCTTCTTTATTAAGCATAATATATTTATCCAGGGAGCACTATCTCCTGTAACATGCACAAAGTATGTGAGAAATCTAAGGAATAATCTGGCTGCATATTAGGGGATAGGAGAATAAAACTTAAAAAAAAAAGGTATGCTTGTATTCCTCCTTTAAATTCCTTTGGATTATATCCAGGATGGGAATTTATGAATTATATGTTGTGTTTAGCTTTCGTAATGATATTAGACTGTTTTTTCATGGCAGTTGAGCCATTTTACAAGCCTACCAGTATATCAGGGTTCATAGAGGCACAATTCATAATGTCCAAAATGTCATCAACAGATGTATACATAAGCAAAATGTAGTACATACATGTGATGGAATGTTATTCAATTATTAAGAAAAATGAAGTTCTGATGCGTGTTATGCATAGATGACCCTTGAAAACAGCAGGTTGGGTGAAATTAGATTACCACAAAATAACAGCTGTTCTATGATCACATTCATAAACAATATCTAGAAATCTCAAGTGTATAGAGACAAAAGCTTAGTAGTATTTGCATAGTATGGTAAAGAGAGAGGAGGTGAGTGAAATGCATTGCTTAAGAAATACTGATCTGGTTGAAATATCTAGTGGCTGCATTCTCTAGCAGTTCAAATTCACCAACCGCTCTTAGAAAGAAGATGGACAAGATCCTCCCACTAAAATTTGCAGACTCAGAAACTCACTGGTATCACCATGAGTCTGAATCAGCTTGATGTCAGTGAGTCACTTTCTGCTAAGAGTGACAAAAACATTTTTAATGGATAATGGTGATAGCTGAACATGATGAAGATCACTAAAACCATGATTAATTTTAACATAATGCCACTGAAATGTATAAACAAAGAATACCTAAATGACAAAGATTTTGTTACATACATATTGCCACCTCCACTAGAACAAAACAAAACTTATCTATATTAGCATGTAAGTGAATTTTTTTCCATTCTATATAGTCTAATTTTTCTAAAGTCTTGCCAACAAGTAACCTTCCTTGCTGTTATCACATGTTAATCTGACACTCTGCAGGCTGTCAGCCTGGCACCAAACCAGTGTCTTGGGAGAATTTTGTGGGCATTCTTTTCCCATATAAAGTGTTGTCAGTGTCCTGAAATCTTGGGCTTCCCATTATCTGGCTAAAAAAATTTCCATTTCCAAACTACCGCATTTCCCGTTTCATTTTGGTTGCATAATCAGTTTGTCCAACTATATCCTATCAAAAGGAGGGTGTATTCTTTTTAACATATGCAAAGGATATATTTTGGGACTAAATGTAACAAAAAGTCAGTAAAAGCCTTGCTCCTGAAAAGTTAGTATAAAACATTTGAAAATTATTTCAATTTCTGTACACATAAGCCAATAAACTGAAGGTTGTGAATAAATTTATAAAAGGGGGAAATCCCACAAAACTTTGTCATGTTCCCATCATAGAACAAAATTTCACCCTAAGAAGAGAAAGAAAAATATTGAGAGTGAAAGAAGTTAATTGAGTATGATAACAACAGCAATAGGACAGCATGTAGTGATATTGCTAAGTACAGAGAAGTGCAAAATAAAGAAAACGAGAGAGCTGTTTTGTATGGTCAGTAGGGAGTCTCACCCCTAACCCAAGGCTGTGCGTCTCTGGAGGTTCAAATCCATCAACAGCTTTATGGAAAAAAGATGGGTAATCTCCTCCCATAATTTACAGCCTCTGGAAACCCACTGAAGGGTCAGCTAATTCTGGTTTAACGGCAATGATATGAGAGCATTTATAAAGGAGAAAATTGGAGAAATAGAAACTGTTAGTCATACATTAAAACCCATAATGATTGAGTGAATTTAACTCAAAGCTTCTTTCTGTCAGTTTCCAACATAGTAAATGTTTCTAAGAGGAGATTTCCAATCTTTCCTGGCAGATTACTGGTGGCCTGGAACAAATGACTTTTCAGTTAGCAGCCTCACATCTTATGCAGTTTGCCACTAGAATTCCTTAGTAACCTTTTTGTAACTTTAACAACTAGCAGTTAACTTGCATATGCCCTAAGAGTCAATGTATGAAAGTATTTTGAAAAAAATGGCTCCACTTCTCTTTCACGGACAGGGACAAATTGTGTGAAATCATTCTTTCCTAAAGCAGCTACAGTTTTTTTCCCCCCTCTCCTTGTTTCCATAGGGAGTGCTGTTGGCTTAGTGCACAGGGAGTTGTGTTGCTAACTCAAACGGGTCCCATTTTTCGCTTGGAATTTATCAATAGCTGTAAGGAAAAATATTGGGGGATCTCCTCCTATACAATTTACAGCCTCAGAAACCTAATGGAGTATCAGTTCTCAGTTGATTCCAACTCCATAATAATAAGTGAGTAAGTAAATGCTTTGTCCCCTCCAAGACAGAACAGATTAACAGTTACTGTGAATTTCATCATATATCTTCTCATTTTATAGGTTATAGCTTCTCATATCTCTCCCATAAGTTTCCATGAGGGAAGTGATGATGACATTAACTACAACATGAATGTGAGAGTTGGACAATGAATCAGGAAGATAAAAGAATATCTTTGGATTATAATGTTGGCAAAGAACGTTGACATACCACGGGCAGCCAAAAGAATTAACAGATATGTCTTAAAAGTAGTGCAGTCGGAGTGTTTCTCAGACACAAAGAGAGTGAGAAGGTCACTCACATACTTTGGGCATGCTAAACAGGAGAGGCTGGTTCCTGGTAAAGGACATCTTTCTTGGAAAAGTGGAAACTCCACTAAACAGAGGAAGATCTTAAAAAATAATTCTTCTTTTCACAGTGGCTGCAACAATAGGCTTATGCATAGCAGAGATTATGAGGGTGGTGCAGGATTTGGGAGGGTTAAATTCTGTTGTATATGTGGTTGTTATGAGTTGAAGGTAGCTAATAACGGTAGAGTTACTTTCTTCTGCAAGGGAGCTTTAGCAGGCTTTTTATTATAGGTATGCCTTCACATTGTCATGTTAATAGGCCTTGGCTTCAGGGTTACTTTTGTTGTTATGTGCTGTTGATGGGAGTAAACTCTTAGTGACCTTATGAACAGTCAACCTGAATCCTGTCCTATCCGGTGCCATCCTCATCATCTCTGACACACTAGAGCACATTGCTGAAGTCACTCTGCCAATCTATTTCATTGAGAAACCCCCTGACCTTCACTGACCCTCTATCTTTCCAAGCATGATGACCCTCTCCAAGGAAGAGTCTCACCTGTATCTACATGCCCTAAGTATGAAAGTCGAAGCTTTGCCATCTTTGCCTTCAAGGAGCACTCTGCCATCTTTTCAAAATACATCTGTTTATTCTTTTGATAGTCCATGGGATTTTCAGTATGCTTCTCCAACCTCAGAAGTCAAAAGCATCAATTCTTCTTCTCTCATCTTTATTCATTATCTAGCTCTCTGATGTGTAGCAGATGATTGAGAAGACTATAGCCTGAATAAGGGACGCCTTAGTCTTCACACTGAAATAATTGCTCTTCAACATTTTGGAGAGGTCCCGGACAGTTGACTTGTTCCATTGCAATGTCTCCTAATTTCCTCACTGCTGACACCAAGAGTGTTGATTGTTGATCCAATCTATATGAAATAATTGAGAGCTTCAATCCTTTCTCCATGTATCATAATATTGACTATTTGTCCTGTAGTAAGAACCTTTATTTTCTTGATATTAATGTAATCCATATTGAAGGCTGTAGTCTTTGATCTTCTGTAGCAAGCATTTCATATCCTCTTCACTTTCAGCAAGCAAAGTTTTATCAACTACATAATGCAGGTTGTTGATGAATCTTCCTCCAATCCTCCAAAGCCACATTCTTCTATATAGAGTTGAGCTTTGCAAATTATTGGCTCTACATACAGATTGACTAGGAATAGAGAAAGGATACAACCCTGATATACACCCTTCTTGGTTTTAAACTAGCTATGTTTCCTTGCTCCATTCGGACAGCAGCTTCTTGGCCTAGATACAGATTCAGTATGAGCACATTTGAGTGTTCTGGGATTCCCATTCTTCTCAATATCAGCTAAAATTTGTTATAAATCATGTAATCAAATGCCTATAAATAGTCAATGAAACACAAGCCAGTATCCATCTGATATCAGCAATGATATCCTTGGTGCTACAGCCTCTTCTAAAACCAGCTTCGTTCTCTGGCAATTTCCTCTCAGTGTACTTTTCTGATCATTGTTTAATAATCTTCAACAATATTTTTATTTTGTTCAATAATTTTCACATTCCATTGGATCACATTTTTGGGGAATGGCAGCAAATCTCTTCCAGTCAGTTGGCCATGGTAGCTGTTCTCCATATCCACTGGCATAAACTCACAAGCTCCATCTGTTAGTTGAAACATGTCAGTTGGTATTCCATCAATGCCTGGCGCTCCACTTTTCCCTAATGTCATTAGTATAGCTTGTGAGAAGGGTTATTTCTTAATGATGTAAGAAACAAGGATATGTTGAAGGAACAATTCAGGTGAATACTAAACAGTAAAGATCAATATACAATACTCTAAAGGGAAAAAACGAAAAGTCAAGTTGGCTATTTACTAAGCATAAATCCTGTCATTTTATTTGCATTGTAATGAGTTTATTAGTACCAGAAAAATATCCCATAGGACATTTGACTAATCTTACAATGAACACAATAATCAAAAGATTTAAACCAGCTTTCAATACTGAGCATAGCCAAGAAGCAATATTTTTTTAACAATCAGCTAATGTCCAAAAAATAGAAAAATGTTGAAAGGAACTAAGTAGCCCTCTGTTTAATCTTACTATCTTATAAGGGCACTAACTTTTCTCTGTCCAGTAAGAAAAAAGTAATCAAAAGATATTTTATTATTAGTTACTCATGCCTTCTGATCCTGCTCAAGCAAAAAGTAAACTTTAGCTTTGCCAGATATATATGTAGAGAGATAGAGAGATAGATAATAGATATAATGTAGGCTACCAATTTCTCATTCTATCCCACTTTCAAAGGAATTCCTTTTAAACTGATCTAATCATAAAAGTGATTATGTTACATAAGGTCTTCTCAAGGAAATTATAATAGTGCATTAGAGTTCATCAAAAGAATTATTATGTTATCTTAGATTTCATCAAGTGAATAACTGCATCATAACCACCAAACAAGAAATTCATAGTCAGTCAAGTTGGCACATAACCTTAACCATCACAGTCCACTCCTTGTCAACCTGACAACAGTATATATCTCCTTAAACCATAAATATAATTATCAAATCATACTTGTACCTAACAAGATTCAACTAAGCAGCTTACAACCAGAAACACACTATCCAGATTTATATCTTGCATTTAAGTGAAGAAAACAAAAATATTTCATGCATAAATTCAAGGAAGGAATGCTCATAATAATTGCAGTTCTTATTTATGTAAATAGTCCTGTGGTCATAGGTATCTAGAACTATCTTCTTTCACCAAACCTTCAGTATTTGCTTTGCTTTCCGTAAGCACTTTAGCTGATCATGGTTCTTTGATTGATAGAGTGATCCTAATAAGCATTCCTGAAGCATCTGGTTAGTTAGTAATATCAGAACTGAGTTTCTGTAATTTTCCATTGATTAATCACAGTCTATGGTATGACTAAGAGCCAGTCTAAGGAATGTCCTGTATTCCAGATACACTCTTCTTTACCTCTATTATGTAATATCAGTCTGATTTTAGTAATAAAGATCAATAATACTGGATAATGCAGTCACTTCCTTCTTTATCTGTTGATCTTGAGACATGATAAGCCCAAGGTGGTCAGGTAGTATTCCTAACTTTAAGTTCAATGAAATCATTATTTCTCCCTTTGTTCTTAACACTTTCCCCTGAGGTTCTAATTATTCCTCTTTGTCAAAGACTCAGTTTCTAACCCATATCATATAGTACAGGCCTAAGGAAAATTGAGAAAAAAAATAGAAATTATATAGTAAGAAGAGTAAATGGCACTGTGATCGTATTATTATTATTATTATCATCACCACTTCATATTATTCCCCTGAATATATATAATAAACAGTGGGAGATCTAGTGAAAAATGTGTTGTTGTTATTGGCTTTCACATTCTACCTATCTCTAGAGATTGACTAAATGGTTAATTCTTGTGTTTTCTTTCCCTAGAGAAACTTTAGTTTTACAATATAAAGATCATTCATAATTAGCTGTGAATTCATAAGACAGTCATGGACTTATATCACACTACCGATTTTTATTTTTCCTACTTCTCCTCAAGGCATTTAATTGTAAACTGTAAAGGTGAATGCTTGCCTGGGAAACTGAGAGCCCAAAGGATTCCTTGAGATAGGAAATCACTGTACATGTATTTTTTAAATACATCATGTGTCCAATTCTAGAAATACAGGACAAATAGTGTATATCCTAACATGCACTCCATTCATATAAGATACTTCATTTAGATGATATTTTTATTCCCTTCTTCTAAATTAAAAAACAACAACAACAAATCAACCAAACAAAAACTTAACCTACTCTCAAACTCTCAACTGCATCACCTTCTAGAAAACTACCCTGACAAAAATGTTGGTATTCATTGCAAAATTAATATTAGCACATTAGATGTTATTGTCAGTAAATATCTTGGGAATCTACATTTTTTCACTAGGGTGAAAAAATAAAGATACAGCATTCTTTTGTTGTATGAGTTATTAAGTAAAAGCCCCAGGAAGAGAGTAATCACACCATCCATCAATGCTCAAAATCTGTCAAATGGCAGGTCTTTTGTAGGAAAGTGAGAAGTTGAGAGTTCTACCACTGATTCATCAATATCCTCCTAAATTGTTATGTCAAGACTTCTTTGTTCTCGAATATAAAATCAATCTATCTTTTGGACTGCATCCTCCAGCTGTATTTTCCCCTTTGAAAAGAATTCATACAGTCTGTTTTTTCTAATTACACCTTTACAGAAATTTTAATTAAAGTGGTAAATTCTTGAATGAGAAAACTAGAGCTGTTCAAAGGAAACCTGTTAGGACCCTAAGTATGATTATGGGGCAATTCAGTCTTGAAAGTGGAAAAAGATAAATATATTTATGTAAAAACTCAAATTCATGAAGTCAGAACCAACTCATACCTGACTTTCCAGTTTCTGAGACTTTTTTGAGGCTGGAACTCCTACAGTAGGAGACTGACCTTCTTTAACTTAAGGAGTCATTAGTGAATTCCAACTGCCAGAAAATACACAGATGTTGGGTTAGTAGCACAATACACGATGCCATCTACGAACTTGTGTGTGTATGTATATACTCTACCCACTTTAGGACTTTGGGCATTATTTCCACAGAGCTAATACAACCAGTTGACACTATAAGTATAGATAATATGGTACATCAGAAAGTCCTTGAAAAGCAATTTGAGCAGTCAAATCGTCCCCAAAATATCTTCTAAGACTCTCCTAGTTCCTATTTAGACTATTTTATTTTTCTCTGTGGTCTAGTGAGAGAAAGGAAAGAACCTCAGGATGATAAATGAGATCAATCCATGTGCATCATTGAAATAGCTGATTTGACCTCAAGATCTCACACATAGTGATCATCCAGTTTTCATGAGTGTAAACTTGAACTGTACACAAGAATTATTGCCATTGAGTCAGAACTAACCTTCCATTGGGTTTCAGAGGCTGTAAAGCCTGAGAG
This sequence comes from Elephantulus edwardii, assembly GCF_000299155.1. Lineage (NCBI taxonomy): Eukaryota > Metazoa > Chordata > Mammalia > Macroscelidea > Macroscelididae > Elephantulus > Elephantulus edwardii. The sequence continues at coordinate 18,933,823 of NW_006399776.1, forward strand.
GAGATTGTTTCTCTTCCTTTCACTGGTGGATTGTAAATATCAGAGAAAGCAGCTTTTGGGTTAACAACTTGTTAAGGGCTACAGCACAAGGGTGAAGATTAGAAACCTTCAGTCATTCTAATATCATACTACACAGGTGCAACAGCACCTCTTTTTGGAATGTTCTTGCCCATATCTGCCCCTACTACTTCTCAACTTTGAGGTTCAATTGGATGACTTTATTTTTTTTTCAATTGAATGACTTTGGACTTACTGGTATGAAATTATTGAAACTTCCTGAGAGAAAGACAATCAAATTAATATTCAACTGGTGGTGACCCAGTGACTTCTGAAGAGAAGTAGGTATACTTTGGTATTAGACAGTAGCCATAACTGAGAAATGAATTGCTGAGAAATTGGTACTTCCCTGAGTCTTTGTCTGCTTAGGAAAAGCCAGTAGAAACAGTCATCTAGGAACAACCCGAAGTGGGGTCATTAACTGTCAGCCAGAACAGAGATCTTCATAAGGACCAGGACAGGATAGAGAAGTGGACCTATCACAGTGAAGCAAAGGGAAAGATTCAAGCTCCCTGCCTCTGAAAAGAGCACTTGATAAGAAGCTAGCCACAGGAAATGGACAACAGATCTATCCATCAACAACCAGCGAGGGAATTCAATAGGGAGGCAACACTTTAAGTCTGCAACTTATCAAAAGCATCATGAAGATAAGGAGGTGTCAACATCCTACACAGACAACAAAAACTGTCTCAATCTATCAAAAAGAACTTCATATAATATAAAAAAAGCAAGAGGCCATTTCAAACATTATGAAAAAATAAAACAAGCCTTATCTTAACAAAGCAGATCAGATTGCAGACCCAAATGAACACCCCAGAGGCAAGGAAGCAGCAGAAATATAATGGCATGATTGCTGTTACTGTTGTTGATTACCTTCCAGTCAGCACAACTCATAGTGACCCTACGAACAAAAGGCCTGAAGCCTTTCTACAACTATCAACATGTATCAAAGTTCATAAACTTTCTGGAGGCATGTTGTTTAGAAAGTAGATGCCACTCCTGCTTCCAAAAGATACTGAAGAAATTACAAATAATGGAAGAAAGAATTGAAATAAATAAAGAGCCACAAGAATTTTAAAAATCAGTTCAAGACAAAAAGGGTAAAGCCAACACAGTGCTGGAAGTCACAGAAAATCACAGAAATACAATGCAGAATATTAAGGATGAAATGATAAAAGTCTCCAGCATGCTGAAGGGACAAGAAAGTATAACAGAAAAGGTGGAACATAGAGTCAGTGAGTTGAAAAACAAGAACCTTAATGGGAGCATACTAGAAGAAAAATGACAACAAGAACAACAGAGAGAAGACAGAGAAAAAATTAAGAAAACATTAGGAGATGTGCGATAGCTTCAAACACAACAACACATGTGTAATAGAAATTCCAGCACATTAGATGGAGAGGAAAAGCTCGGAGAAAATTGTAGAAGACATACTAGAAGAAAACTTCCCAGGCATCATGAAAAATGAGGAAATCTACATTCAAGAAACTCAGCAAATCCCACACAGACTAGATCCCAAAAGAAAAGTATCAAGAAAGATTATAGTAAAATTCTCCAAAATCAGAGATAGGAACAGGATACTGAAAGCAGCAAGAAAAAAACAAAGAGACATCTACAAACGAGAATCAATTAGATTGAACTTTGATTTGTCAGCAGAAGCCATGTGAACAAGAAGACAATGGGATGGCACATTGCCAGCCAAAGATTCTGTACTCAGAAGAGCGGTCCATCAAGTATAAAGGAGAAATGAGATGATTTTTAGAAAATCAGGAACTTAAGCAATTTATAAAAACAAGACCAGCTCATCTACAAATATTAAGGTAAGTCCTTCACACAGAGACACAGAAGGAAAGTGGATGGGGCAAAATAACCAGAAACAACAGAAAAAGAAATGCAACAAAATGGTAGCAATAAAACCTGGCCTGGCAATAATCACACTTAACGCAAATGGCTTAAATGTACCACTAAAAAAAAAAAAAAGAGTAGCAGAATGGATAAAATTCAAAAATTATCGATATGTTGTATACTAAAGACATATCTAATAAAGGAGCAGAAGCACAGGGCTTCAAGCCCGGAAGGAGAAGAGGGGAGAGTCGGAGGCCAAGTTCTCCCAGGTTCGCTCCTCCCAGGGTTGCTATGGCCCGGCAAGCAGAGAGAGCATGGTGCTGTTGGGGCGGGTATTGTGGCAGTTTTCGGACTTAAAGGACTACTCTGCCTCCAGGAGCCAGGCAAGCCAGGATTGGCCTAGGGTTTAAGGTGGCAGCACAGGGCTTCAAGCCCAGAAGGAGAAAAGGGGAGAGTTGGTGGCCAGAAGGAGTGGCATCCACTTCCATAATAGCTTGCCTCCAACAACCCTATGAACCTGGAGAGAGGATGAAAGGCACCCAAGCGTCGAGGACTCTCCTTCATAGGGTCGCTATGTGTCGCCTGCGACTCAACAGCACTTAACAACAACAATAAAGGAGAAAAATTACATACCAAATGTTAAAGATTGGAAAACCATAAAACAAGCAAATGGTATCCACAAAGTAGCAAAATGGCAATGTAAACTCTGATAAAATGGATTTTAGGATGAAAACCATCATAAAAGATAAAGAACAGCCCTAAATAATGATTAAAGGCACGACAGATCTGGAAGACATAACCCTGGGTAGCCTCTACACACCAGATATACCTACACAATACATAAAGCAATAGTTAATAGAATTCAAGAAAGAAATAGACAATAGCACAATCACAGTAGGAGGCCTTAACACACCACTCTCACCAAAGAGCAGGTCAAATTGAGAGAAACTCAACAAAGATGCGGAAGAATTAAACTATACAATTAGCCAACTCGATCTTAAAGATGTGTTCAGGGTACTGCACACAACTGAAAGTCAATTTACTTTCTTGTGAAGTGCACATAGTACGTTCTCCAAAACTGATCAGATATTAGGATTCAAGCATGCCTCAACAATTTAAAACCATTGAAATATACAAATTATCTTCTTATACCACAGTGCTATAAAACTAGAAATTAAAAGCAAAAGGATAAAGGATTAAAAAAAAAAATCACCCACATGAATGCTAAATAACTTCCTGCTTGAACACTACTTGGGTGCAGAAGAAATAAAAAAGTGAAAGAAAAAAAGTGCCTCAAAACAAATTAAAATGGTACAACATACCAAAATTCTCTGAGATATAGCTAAGGCAGGTTTCATAACAATAGACAACCATATAAAGAAAGAAGAAAGGAGCAAAAGTAATGACCTACACCTCCTGTAAATAGAAAAAGAACAACAATCTAATCCCACAACCTCTAGAAGAAAGAAAATGATAAGGAAAAGCACTGAAATCAATGGTATAGAAAACAGAAAAAATAATTGAAACCATAAATGAGACCAGGAGCTAGTTCTTTGAGAAAATCAATAAAATAAACCACTGGCAAACTTAACAAAAGAAAAGATAGAGAAGACACAAATAAATAATAAATGAAAGAAGTGACTTCACAACAGGGACTATGTGAAATTAAATCAATAATAATGGAATATTCTTAAAAGCTATACTTGGATCAATTTTAAAACCTAAAGAAAATGAACAAATTTATAGAATCAATGATACAGACTGTTGTAGAACACTTGAATAGGCCCATTACTAAAGAAGAAATTCAGCAAGTCATAAAAAGATCCCCCATCCAGAAAATGTGCAACAATGAATAATAAAAAAACCAAAAACACTTCCACCCCACCCACCAAAAGTCCTTGTCCAGATGACTTCATGGCTGAATTCTACTAAACATTCAGAGAGAAACCATAATCAATTTTACTTAAATTATTTTAAAAGATGAGGAGGGAAGGAACATTCCCAGAGCCATTCTATGATTCTATATTTTCCTTTCTTTTAGAAGCTGTGAGATTAGCCTGTTCTTCATATATATATATATTTGCAGGTTTTAAATCATTTACTTCATTCCTTTTTGCTTTTTTGGTGTGTTTATCTTGGGCCTTTGTATTTTAAAGGTCTATTGTTATTATATTTTGGAGGAACATTACTCTAAGTGGCACAGCACTGTTCTGTCAATATGTTGTACTGAGGTAACCTGGGTTTACTGTGATGCTGAACCTTGTATCATTGGGGTTTCAAATGTCATAATGCTTACCCATGGTGGACAGTGTTTGGTGGGAACTCCCAGTTTAAGACAGGTTTGGAAGCAGGAGTGGCATCTACTCCCTAAATAACATGCCTTTGGAAATTCTATGAACTTTGATAAATGATGATAGTTATAGAAAGGCTTGAGGTCTTTTGTTCATAGGGTAGCTATGAGTCGTGCTCAACATGACAGAACTGCCCCCAGAGAACTGCTTCAGCTGTATCCTAGATATGTTAGATTTTCATTTTGTTTTGAGAAACATTTTTTTATTTTGCTTTTTATTTCTTCAGAACTCAATAATGTTTAAGTAAGGTCTTATCACAGCAATGTTCTTTGCAATATCAAGAAAATACAAATAGCCCTAATGTCCATCAACAACCAAATGGATTGAGAAATTGTGGTACATTCACACAATAGAATATTATACAACACTGAGGAATAATGATTTTGTAAAATACTATACAATATGGGAGAGTCTAGAGAGCATTGTTGTGTTTGCAGTTAAGTTGCAACTAACTCATAGCTGACCCTCCATCAAGTTTTCAGAGGCAGTAAATCTCACTGAGGGAAATCACCCATCTTTCTACAGAGCAGCTAGTGAATTTAAACTGCGTCCCTTTAGTATTGCATTGTAGGTTCTGGCCACTAGGCCACCCAAACTCCCTAGAGATAATTAGGTTGGGTGAAATAACACAATCACATAAGGAAAAATACCACATGATACCGTTATTATAGAAATAGAAGAGTAACTGAGCAAGATGTGTATAAATGTTCAAAAATGAAAGAGGAAAGGGAGGAAAGGTGGGAAAAGGAGATGGAAGGAAATCACTAGGATAGCAGAGGTCAGTGGACAGATGGGGGTGGAGAAGTGGGAAGGATTCAGGGGTGACTTGAAAAGGCAGTGTAATAACAGGCATAGGTCAACAACAATACTTATATAAAATATAATGTATATGAATGATTATATGAAACACTGTAAATTAATGAAGCACAATGTAAATGAAAGTCTATAAAGCACAATGTATATGCATGAAACACAATGTATATGAATGATTATATCCAAACCAATAAAATATTTACAAAACAAAAAAATACATAGTCTCTGTCTTCATTAATATTATAGATAAAAGGTAAATGAGATTTTTTTAAAGCCACAAATTAAAATAAAGTATATGTTTTCACACACGAGTATTGGATAGCATGGAATACTCTTTGGAAGCCCAAAGAATATGATTTCCTTTTTTGCAAGAGGAAGTCAGTGAATAATATTTTGCTTTGGAAGTGAAAGTTACTCATGTGCCTACACTGACAGACATATAAAGCTAGAGAGTAAGAGGAGGGAAAGAAAATAGGTAGGAGTTTAGGATTTTTTAACTAAAAGGGAAACAGATCAAAGCAGCAGCAACAGATATTAATTAGCATAAAATTTGTTAGAAGTACAGCTATCGTTTCCATACTAGAGCAGAGAAAACAAAAGGGTATAGGAGAGGGGATAGGGTAAAGAAATAGATAAAAATCAGGTTATAAAAGTTTTGCATGTTATACTCAGGTATTTGAATTTGTTTTTGCGATGATTATTTTTTATTCCAGCACCGTTTACAGACTAAATGAACATCTCTGGGTCAGGATCCTACACTGAGTCAGGGGTGTATTTATCCATATGGGTTTTTCCTGAAGCCAGAGGGCTGGAGTAACTTATTCATGGTTTTCTCCATCATCTACACCCTGACTCTCATGGAAAATGGAGGAGCTATTACCTGTGCTGCGAACTGGATTGGCATCTCCACGCCCCAGTGTACATTCTGTTAGAAAATTTCATATTTCCGGAAATCTGGTATGTCAGTTCTACATTACCAAACACATTGATTAACCTCCTTTCTATTATCGTCCACTAGTTGCTTCCTCCAGTTATATTTCTCCTTTTCCATGGGCTCCACTGAATATTTTTTCTCTCTGCAATGGCCTTCTACCAGTTCCTCACCATCTGTAGTCTTTGCATCACACCACAATTATGACTAGACAACATTGTTTCAATCTAATGATTTCCTGTTGGATATGTGGTTTTCTGTAGTATCGAGTCTATTATTCTCATTTCCTAGCTGCCTTTCTCTGTTCTAATATAATTAATCATTTGATATGTGGCTCCAGGTCATTACTGACTCTCTCATGTGCTCCTAAGCTCATGTCCAAGCTTGCCAGCCATACACTAACCTTCCTTATTATCCTCCTTAGTTTCCTTTTTACTCTCCTTTCCTATACCCTGGTCCTACTTGCTGTGTTAATTACCCTCAGCATCTAATCAGCATGTTTTTAACCTATGGCTCCCCCCAGGCAGTGGTACTGCTTTTCTACGGAACTATGATGGTGATGCATGTGAACCCTGGGTCCAATCATTCCACATTGATGCCTGCGATCATTAGTTTATTCTATGACTTCACTTTATAGTATTAAGAATTAGGAGACGAAAATGCTCTGCACAAAGTCCTAGAGATGCTTAGGATCTCTTTAAAAGTCTTTAGCAGCAAATCCATGAGGAGTGTGAAATGATCTAGCTAGCATTACATGGGTACAAAAACTATCCTTTCACTTTCACTCATTTATACAGTCATTCATTCAGTAAATCTTCACTAAATGCCTGGAGTTGTGGATGAGTTAAATGTTAAAAAAACTTCAGTCAACAGAATAGTAGATAAGTACACTTTATAATAAGGAGGAAGCAGCCCTTGTTTTTCTATTCAACTTCAGAATGACTCTTTGTCAATCTTATTATAATGCTTTTTAAAGCATGTAGCTTCAGGTAAATGTTATTTTTCTGCAATGTGTACTGCATCATTTTTCATCTTAGAACAGATTAAGGGAGAGAGATGCTGGCAGAGAGAGAACCTTCTATCACCAAGAAAGAAGAGCCAGGAGTGGAACATATCCCTTGAACCTGGTTTCCTTGTGCTGAGAACCTCCTACATACAGAGGAAGCTGATATCAATACAGGTGAAAATATTCAAGGAGTGTTAGACGCATAGATGCTGAAAGGAGACAAATTCTATCCTTCCCCTAGTAGAGACAGATAACCTATAACTACTATAGCTTGTACCCTAAGTTTAAAATGTAGCTTTAAATCAGAAGGTGTAGATCTGAACTTAATCTTTCCATTTACCAGCTGCGTGACTTTGGTATAAGACTTAAATTTAACTGTAAAATGAGTATGGGGAGTTTTACACCAGACAGCCATTATTATAATGTTTTATTGAGATGACAACTTCGACTCATGGTGACTTTATGTATGATTGTGTCATAGGGAATGCTTGAGTGATTGAAATGTTGTCTGATCGTATGTTATCCTATGTTTACCATGTTCATTATACTTAAGCCCATTCTTGCAGTCACCATGTCAACCCATCTTGATGAGGGCATTTCTCTCCTTCTCTGACCCTTCATTTTCTCAAGCATTAATGTGAAAGTATATTTAAAATTTCCTAAAACAGTCTTTAATATATAGAAAGCAATAAATCTTAATTGAATATATTGAATATGAATTTTGGTAAATTCTATGTTCTTATGTTGTCAGAATCAAATAAATTACAGATCAATATGCCTTTGGAAAATTCCTTTACAACAGAACTCAAACATCCGCTTTAATATAGATTGGATCAGATTCCTTTATTTCAAAACAAAATATCATTAATTTGGTTTACAGTTTACTATAGGAATTACACCTAGTTTGTATATGATACTGAGTTTGTATAGTCCTTGTGTTACATGAAAATTTCCCAAATACATAAATATATATAGTTTCAATTTCCAGATCCTCAATTTCCATATGAATATTTTCCTAGAGCTTATCTGCCTGCCTTGTCAAAGTAAGCATCTATGGTTGAATCACCAAATAGTTCTTATTTCACACATCCTCTTTCTAAATGTTCTTTCCCCATTTCCCTATACTGATATGAATCAGTGCTGAGATCTACAAACTGAAACTTAGAGCATTAAATGAGAAATTTAAATATTAATCTCTAATGTGAAACCAAGAGACTTAAACTACCAAAATAAAAAAGATATTATGCAATATATAGTAATAACTTGTTTTTAACACAATTGAATGAGGATGTCATAGATCCATCTGTTCCAAATAAAAGCCCAAACAAGGGCTTGTGTACGGAGATTTATTTGGGAAGCAGAAATAAAGAATAAGAAAGCCTACTGTACTCAATTAGGACGTGATTCCACTAAAACCTCTGATAATTATTCATCTGAATGGCTTAAGGCTGGGGTAACCATTATCAGGTGACTTTGAGTACATTACCTCTCCTATATTTTTAAGATTCTTTGATTGGTGGAGCAAGCCAGCAACTCTGGATTCAAAAACTCATTAGGGTGAAAGCAAAAAGACACAGAGGTTTATTTGTCTTGAGGTAATGGATGCTGTGTGGATGATTATCAACTTCTAAGAGATTTCCCACAACCTTGAAACTTAAATCAAAAGCAAGTTTTAAAGCCAGACATGGAGGTAAAAAAACCATTAATTTTCATTTAAATCTTTATTTAAATAAGGACATAATAGGGATCCACTTATTGTATTACTTCTTATGTGTCACTATTGTTCAATACATAAAGTAATAATAATAACTAAACTTTATTCAAAATGTTATAATATATGAAGTGAATCTGTCTTCTTATCATGGTATTATTAGGAGCCATTAGTTGCCTCCTATTCATATCAAATCTATGTACAACAGAAAAAAACCATGCCCAATCTTGTGCCATCTTCACAATCTTTGTTTTGCTTAAGTACATGATTTTAGCCCCTGTATCAACCTATTTCATTAGAGTTTAGTTTCAGAACAGGCTCCAATTTAGAGGTGACATCAACTAATAACAGTAGCCTTCTCCAATACCAGAATATAGTCAAAGCATGGGCTACAATGTGAACTTCTTAAAATACCTAAATTCACATTACCCTTAGTCATCAAGTCAATTTTTCCATTGGGATTCCAAAGCTATAAACCTTTACAAGAGGAGATCAGCTTATCTTTCTCTGAGGGATCATCTAGTAGATATGACCCAATGAACTTCTGGTTTATAGTCAGATATATAATAACCCTGCTTGCTGAAACTGAGAAAGACCTGAAGCACTTGCTTCAGAAGATCAAGGACTGCAGCCTTCGTCATGGATTGAAGCACATCAAGAAAACAAAGATTCTCACCACTGACCTGATTGGCAGTGTCATGATAGATAGTGAAGAGATTGAAACTGTTAACAGCTTTAGTTTGCTTGGCTCCACAAACAACACTCTTGGTACTAGCAGTCAGGAAATAAAAAAACTAATTGCACTGGGGAAAGTCTGCTCTCAGAGATCTCTCCAAAGTACTGAAGAGCAGCAATGTCACTCTGGAGACTAAGGTGAGCTTGATCCAGGCCATGATCTTCTCAATTACATGCTATGCTTCCGAAAGCTGGACAATGACTAGGGATGATAGAAGGAGAATTGATGCCTTTGAACTGTGGTGCTGGAGAAAAGTATCAAATACATGGCCTGCTAGGAGAACAAACAGATTCGTCCTAGAGAGAGGCTGCTGCTTGGAGCCATGGATTCTGAAACTCCATCTGACATACTTTGGACATGTTTCAAGGAGGGACCAGTTCTTGGAGAGGGACGTCATGCTTGCAAGGGTGGAGGGACAGCGCAGGAGAGGAAGTCCCTTGGTTAGACAAATTGATTCAATGACTAGGGTAACGGGAATAAATGTGTCAGAGAAAATAAGGTTGGCTCAGGATAGAGCAGGATTCAGAGCTGTTGTATATAGGGTTGCAATGAATCACAGGCAACTTGACAGTATATAACAACAACAACAACATAATGCACTACAAAACACAACCAGAGCAGTTGAGATCAATGAGGGAAAAAGAGAGCATAATTACTATTCTAAGCCATCAGAGCAATTTCAACTCTTTACAAACATAGGATAAAGTAGAACTGTCTCATATGATTTTCTAGGTTGTAAATCTTTACAGAAGAACACTACTACATCTAAACTCTAGCATAGTGGCTGATGAAGTCTAGTTCACTGACCTATTGATTAATGAGTAAGAGAGTAACCATTGTGCACTAGCACTCCTTATATAAAGTGTTCACTTCTTGTTTCCACCCAGTTTATGTCAACTTGCACCAAGCCTGTAGGAAAGAATAGAATTATTCTTTAAGGTTCCAAGAGTCCAACTACATACACATTTAATATTAATGACCATACCAGAAGCATTGTGAGATGACATCCAGGACATCACACATAAATAAAACAAAAGGTCATTAAAATACAGGAAAGAAAAGACTTAAAAGATAATACAAGGAAGTATATTCTTGAAAGAAAAATAGCAAAAAAAGGCTAAGATGGATATCAAAAGAAACTCTAAAACTTGCTCTTAAATATGTTTTCTTGTTATGTATCATTGAGGCAGCATCAACTCATAACTGACCCTCCAGTGTATTTTCATAGGCAGTAGGTCACATGGGCACTAAATAAAGTGGAAGAAATAATGATGCAAGACAGCTGAACAGATTTCAAAGGACAATTCAAGAAGATGAAGGAAAGCATTATAATTAAATAGATAAAGAACTAGAGTTAAAAGTCCAAAATATAAAAACATACTTGATATTTCTCAAGCTGAAATAACTAAAGGAAAAAAATGAAGACTTGGATATTGGTTTCAATAGGTAAAATTACGAATGATGCAGAAAGCAACATGTCAAATAGAATGTCAAACATCCTTTTGCCATACTTGTTCAATTCATTAGTCCTCTTCTCACCTGATCTACTTGGTGATCCCGACAATTATACACCCTCTAACCCTCTCAATACTCCTCCCCATATTAAACCAGAGTGATATTTCCTACTTGCTTATGCCATCCTACGATCTATCCCTAACAAACTTAGAGGGGTTCTAGCCCTAATCCTCTCTATCCTAATCCTTATACTCTTCCCACTTCTCCACACCTCTAAACAACAAAGTCTTATATTCTGCCCAATCCGCCAATTTCTATTCTGAGTACTAGTAGCAGATCTATTAACACTCACCTAATCGGAGGACAACCAGTAAAACACCCATACATCATCATCGGCCAACTAGCATCAATCCTATACTTCACATTAATCCTCGCAATTATACCCATTGCTAGCCTAATTGAAAACCACATACTTAAATGATAATCTAAAGCCAAGTCCTAATAGTATAACAATTACTGTGGTTTTGTAAACCACCAATGGAAATCAATTTCCTTAGGACATCAGGGAGAAGACATACGTCCCACAACCAGCACCCAAAGCTGGCATTCTCATTAAACTACTTCCTGAATATTTATGCGCTATGTATATCGTGCATATATCACATCTCCCCATATAATATTATATATACACATTTATATATTAATTATACATATACTCTATGTTTAATCGTACATACATTTCTATTCCCCATGCATATAAGCAAGTATTAAACATCCTTGCTAGAGCCCTATCCACTTACATCTCACCCTTAATCAACCTAACTATCCACCCTTATCCTTCAAACCATGCTTACCATCACCCTTATCTTTCCATAATCACCAAGCTTCGAGAAACCATCAACCCTTCCACTTTATGCCCCTCTCCTCGCTCCGGGCCCATTACACGTGGGGATTTCTATACTGAAACTATACTGAATGCTGATTTGGAAGTGTACACATGTTAGAGGAAAACTTACACCATCCGCTGTGTGCAGACAGCACTTTGTAACCCTTTTGTTTATTGTGTGCAAACAGAAGATGAAGTACTTAAGTGATGGAGATCAAAGTCTACAGCCTTCAGTATGAATTTAAGATCAACAAAAAGAAAAGAATCCTTACAACTAATTAAAAAACAATGGTAAACAGAGGAAAGATTAAAATTGTGACAGATTTCATTTAACTCAGATCCACAATCAATAACCATGGAATCCCACTCACTGCCACTAAGTACATTCTGATTCATACCAAACCTACATCAAGTTTCTGAAACTGTACTCTTTACAGGTTACCATCTTTCTCCTGCAGAGCGACTAGTAGATTGCAAGCACCAACCAGTGCTCCTTACTCATGCAAACAGCAGTCAAGAAAATAAATGACATGTTGCATTGGGAAAAGCTGTTGTAAATGACGTCTTTAAAGTATTAAATTCAAGAATGTAACTTTGAAGAGTAAGCTGAGTTTAATCCATGCTTAATATGCATATGAAAGTTGGACAATGAGTAAGAAAGATGTAAGAAATATTGATGTCTTTGAATACTGGTCATAGGTAAGAATATTTAAAGTGCCATGGACTTCTAGAAGAACGAACATATCTGTCTTGGAAGAAATACAGCCAGAATGTTTCTCTAAGGTGAGGATGATGAGACTTCATTAAATTACTTTTGGTAATTAGAGGTTCAAATCCCTAAAGAATAACAATATTCCTGGGAAAGTAAAGGGTTACTGATATAAAAAAAAGAAGACCCTTAAGATTACTTGACACTGTGACTGCAGTGTTGGGCTCAGTGTGGCTGCAACATTCGACTCAAGAACAGTAGTATTAAAAAAATAAAGAAAGAAAGAACAGTAGTATTTGTGAGGAAGGAACATGATCAAGTAGTGATAGATTCTGTTGTACTCGGAATTTTCATCATGAGTTAAAATAGACTCTACAACACCTAAACACTACACTTGAAAAAATATACATGCAATCATCATCTAATATAAAAAATCCTAAGTGTGTATTATGAACTATGTAAAGACATTTGACTAAGTGGATCATAACAAATTATGAGTAACATTTGGAAGCCTGAGGATTTCAGAGCATGTAATTGTGCTTACTTATATGGTTGGATTGATATAAGTGATTACAACAATGGGCTCAAGTATATCAGAGATATTGAAGATGCACCAGATAGGGCAGGGTTTATATCTGATGTTCTTAGGGTCACTGTAAGTCATACTCAATTCTACTCCACCTAATAACAAAAACACAATATGTATATGAAAGGTGGTAAACGAATAAAGATCAACTGAAGGCTTTTAATTGTAGTGTTGGTGAAGAACATTGAATATACCATGGATTTCCAGAAGATCAAATCTGTATGGAAGAAGTGCACCAGCACATTCCCTAGAAGCAAGGATAATGAGACTTCACTTTACATGTTGGGCATGTTATAAGAAGGGGCAAATTATTGAGAAAGATATCATGTTTGGAAAAATAAGAGAATCATTTAATCATAAATTAATCCTTTTTTTAATAAAAGGACCATATCAATGAGAATGCCTGACACAGTAACTGCAACAATGAGTATAAGAGTAACAGAGATTGTGAGAAAGGTTCACTGTGTTGTGCGTGTGGTTGTTGTTATGTACTGTTGAGTTGGCAATGACTCATAGAAGCCCTATGAACAACAGATCTGAGCCCTGTCCTATCCTGTGTCATCCTTATCTCTGATATAGTCAAACCCAATGCTGCCCTGACTGTAGTAATCCATCTTACTGAAGATCTTTCTATCCTTCGTCATCCCTCCACCTTTCTAAGCATGATGTCTGTTTCCAAGGAATATAGCCTCCAAACAACGTGTCCTACATATATGAGACAGAGCTTCTCCATCCTTGCTTCCAAGGAGCATTCTGATCACACTTTCTCCAAGACATATCTGTTTGTTCTTTCGTTAATCCATGAAATTTCATTATTCTTCATCAACACCATGTTTGAAAGGTTTCAACTATTCTTCTATCATCCTTATTCATTGTTCATCATTAATATGCAAAACAATGCGAGTGATGTAAAAGACAACAGGCTGAATCAGGTGAACCTTAGTCTTTAAACTGAAATAATTGCTCGTCAATAATTTAGAGGGCCCTGACAGAAGACTTTCCCATTGAAATATACTTTTTTATTTCTTGACTGCTGGTGCAATGGTGTTGATTGTGAATCCAAGTAAGATTAAATCATTGACAATTTCATTCTTTTCTCCATCTATCATGCTGTTGCTTATTGGTCTAGTGGCAATATTTCTGTCTTCTTGATGTTGAGATATAATCCATATTGAAGGCTGTGGCCTTTGATCTTCTGTAGCAAGTATTTCAAGTCATTCTTACTTTCAGCAAGCAAGGTTGTGTCAACAGCATAGTGCATGTTGTTGATCAGACTTCCTCCTTTCCTGATGCCACATTTCTTTTCACAGAGTACAGCTTCTCAAATGAATCTGAGATAATATGATTTACTTATTTACTTTAATATTATTTACTTTTCCAGGAACAAAAAATTCTGAAATAATGGTGTTTCATTCACAGTTAAGATGACTATTTCAGTATTTATCAGTGCTGTGAATGACAGGATACTATCAATTCACATATAAGGAAGCTCTGCCAATATAACTATTAGTCAATTGTATGCACCTACAGCTAAAGCTAAAGATGAAGAAGTTGAGTATTTCGATCAACTTGTGTAGTCTGAAACTGATCAATCATGCAGTCAAGATGCAATAATAATAATCTGTGACTGGAATAAAAAGTTGGAAACAATGAAGAAGGGATGATAGTTGGAAAATATGGACGTAGTGATAGAAATTAGGCTGGAGAATGAATGATTGAATTTTGTATGTTCAATGGTTTTTCATGCCAACTGCATTTCTAAATTTTTTAATTTTTTTTTCCATTTTATGTTGGTTTGCACACAAAATTCATATACATTGTGTCTAATTTATTTCTGTACATTGGTATTCACACATTTCTTCCTTCACATTGTGTTTAATATGATCATTCATGTATATTGTATTTGATAAAAATTTCATATCAATATATTTCTTCTGTCTCCTTGTCTTTGAGGTATATATTGAAACTGCAATATATTCTGCTTTTTTCCAAGAAGGCTTGTTTTGGTTTTACAATGTTTAAAACAGTCTGCTGCTTGCTTGACATTATGTGAAGTTTTTCTTAGTATACGTTAAGCCATTCATGCCATGTCTTTGTAGGTTTTTAATAGTTCTTTATGAAGCTATTAATAAAAGACAGGTTTAAAGTTTTTCCTTTGTGAGGGAAGGCACTCAAGAGGTATTTTCTGCTCCTGTGTGGTGGGAAAGTTCACTTTTCCCACTCTTTGAAGGACTTTAGGTCCTTCAAGTCCTCTATGGTCTGCAGCATAGGCCTGTGAGAATCACGCCAAAGTGAGGCTTCACCTCTCTCCTTAAGTCTATTATTGTCCTTGGTGATTGGTGGCAAGGCCTGTGACCAGCTTCCCCAGTTGATGCAGTTTCTCTTTAGGGAAGCACTGGCAACTCCCTCCCTGTGCTCTCTGCAGTCACAAGTAGCCTTGGGGAGAACCTCTCACCTGGGTTCAGCCGGGCTCTCCTGAAGTCTATAATTGTCCTTGGTGGTCAGTGGCAAGGCCTGTTACCAGCTTCCCCAACTGGTGTAGTTTCCTTCCAAATACCTTTTTAAAGAAACACAAATGGAAACTAAACTCATGGACCTCACCTGATGGACTGTATAGAGATCAGACTACCTCTCTGCAAAGAATCATTGGAGAAGTTCAATATAAGCAGTCAAAACCAGGCCAAGTGCTGATTGTGGAACAGATCATCAATTGTTCATTTAGGATGAAGAAAATTAAAATGAGTCCACATGAAACAAAATATGATCTTAAGTCCAACTAAGTTTAAAATCATCTCAACAATAGGTTTGAAGCATTGATCACTAATGTTGTGCATAGGATTACTGAAGTTGAAACTGTCTCAAAGGCATAACAATGTCACTATGTAAAAAAAGGATGGGCTTTGCAGACAATTATCTTATAATTTAGTCCAAACATTGTAAAACATGAAATGAAAATAAAATGCAAACTGGACAAAACCAACATTATCATAAAACACTATTTCATAAATAAAGTTACATTCAATATAGATGTTCCTCTTCAAAAAGGAACATATTATCAAGCAATTAAGATCAGATGTAGAACTAAGTGAAGATTTATTTTGTGCTAACCCAAAGACTACAACTTTCTGGTGTTTTGAACCCACCTGTGGCTCTGCATCAGAAAATGTGTAATCTCCTCCCATCTGCTCTACAGTCTTTGAAATTCCACTAGGTCAACTATAACTTGTTTCCCACTTTAGAGCAATGAGTCTGAGTGAGAGTTCTTTGCAAACTGTGTATGCCTGAACCCTTTACCTGTATATTCTAATTAAGTTGTTGTTGTTGTTGTTGTTGTGTGCAGTTGAGCTGCCTGCTACTCATAGTAACCCTATGTACAACAACCCTAAACTCTGCTCTATCCTGTGCCAATTTCACTGTCTCTGACACATGTACTCCCATTACCCCAGTCACTGAATCATTTCATCTCAGAGAGGATCTTCCTCGCCTGTGCTGTCCCTTCACCCTCCCAACTATGATGTCCCTCTCCAAAGACTGGTCCCTCCTTGCAACATGTCCAAAGCATGTCAGACAGAGCTTCAGAATCCTTGCCTCCAAGTATCAGCCTGGTTGAATTTGTTTGTTCTTTTAGCAGTCCATTCAATACTCTTCTC
>NW_006399776.1:18954649-18955276 GCF_000299155.1 Elephantulus edwardii
CATCCCTAGCGCACAACCTTCCCAATTTTGAACCATGCAGTGTTACCCTGCTCTGTTTTGACGACTGCCTCTTGGTCCAAGTATACATATCATGTATAACCTAAATATCTTAAAATAAAAACTGAAGGGACAAAGATCAATGAAAGTAGATATTTGTCTCATATTAGCTGGGAAGTAACATGCTTCTCCAAAATATTTAAATCAGATGACTTAAATAATATCACTTTTTGCTGTTTTCCTTCATATAGAAAGAATTCTGTCATTTTAACATTTGGCTGCAAACCAAAACATTAACTGTTCAAACTCTTCTGGTTAATTTGCAGAAGAAAGGTCTGGTCATCTGTTCCCATCAACATTACAATCTAGAAAAGTATATGGGGCAGTTCCACTCTGTCACGTGATACCACTATGAATAGAATTCACCTCAATGGCACCCAACAAAAACAACAAGAACCCTTCTAAGAGTTCTTAGTTAGAAGCCCTAATAAACTATTTCTAACATCTCTCTCAATTTTATTATCCACATTCTACAACATTCTGTAACTCAACATTTCCCTCACCTGGCACATATGTATATTATATTATAACAAATTCAAACCTCGAGTTGCTATAACCAAGGATGCTTTC
>NW_006399776.1:18956891-18975859 GCF_000299155.1 Elephantulus edwardii
GTTGTACATAAGGTCGCTATGAGTCGCAAGTGACTCGACGGCACAAAACAACAACAACATATACATATACATCATATATTATATATATATATAATTTCTGTGTTCTTCAAGCCATTAACAGTGATATTTGAAATGTTTCTCCACTCCACGTTTGAATTTTTGGTGACACACTGTGTCTTAGCATTTCCTTCAATCGAACCTACTGATACTCCTTAGAATATTTTTTTCTGTTAGGAAAGCTATTTGTAGGTAATGGTGCCTCAGCAGAAACTTGTCAAAGATGCTTTACTGATTCCTAAGAGAACATGTAACCATTAACTTTTTAAAGGTTTGTTGGTTTAGAGGAGAACATTTCTAATACTATAGAGACCAAGTCCCAGATGAATATGTTGCATATAAAGTACATTCTTAATATGTGTACGGCCAGAAAACTATTTCGCTGAAAACAGAAGTATATGGTCTATCAGACAGCAGCTTCAGAAACTTGATCCAGATCAAAGTAATGATAGCTTCATCTTTTCAGTTTACAGAGCCTCGTGACACCATCTGTCAACCCCTTTTCATTTTATAACTTCTCAACATTGATTTAATAATGTTCCTGGTTTAGGTGTTTAAAAATACATCTTCCTGAGTGAAGCATCCACATAACTTCCTACTAACTGTTCTAAAAAGGCTCCTGAAAGTGCTTGAGTGACAATTAGGTGAGAGGAAGAAATTATTTTAAAACTTTTTTTGTTTGTTCCCAGAATGTAAGAGCTCACAACTTCTGTGACTTACATCATTGAATATTGCTAATGTGCATATTATTCTTGTAAGTCACCTCTAATATCTTTTTCTTTTGCATGAAAATATGGAAGAAGGAAGTTTACCTATTAAAAATACTATGTGATGCTGTATCCAGCCTCTGTAGTGGAAATTTTCATTTAATTTTATGCAAATATATAAGGAAAAACAATCCTGGACATTTTTTTCTTGGGGTGGGGTATCTAGTGTTCCTTGTGAATATTTTTTTTAAATACTAAGTATAAACTTAAAGCCATTATCTGCAGAGGTTATTGCAATATTACAGCTTAAATAGCAAATTTGGTAAGTAAAATAATAGATTTATTGTATTATGATG
Organism: Elephantulus edwardii; assembly: GCF_000299155.1. Classification (NCBI taxonomy): domain Eukaryota; kingdom Metazoa; phylum Chordata; class Mammalia; order Macroscelidea; family Macroscelididae; genus Elephantulus; species Elephantulus edwardii. The sequence goes on from NW_006399776.1 coordinate 18,958,012, forward strand.
CCTAGGCTAAGAATAATAGCAACAAAAAGTCATATATAAACTTTACCTTAATTAATGCTAATTTGCTGTAAAGTATATTCATTTTCTTTGCACCTATAGGTTACTTTAGCAAGATACTTTAAATAACACATTAGCTGAGTGACAAAAATAATTTTATACTTAAAACTTTCTTTCCTGAGTCTATCATATTAACTGGGTTAAGGTAAGAAACTAGATAATTTATTCAGCAATAACTTCATGCTAAATTCTAGCCACCCATAGATCATCTCTGTTTAAAAATAACATATTTGCAAAATAAGTGTAATTTTTCCTAGTTTTATTATGATAGCATAACAAAAGAAAGATTTCTAAATAGGCAAATGTTTGTTTCTACTCAAACATTTCCTTAGAGTATATCATCAAGAAGAATTGAATTAGACTACATTCCCTTTATAATTAATGACTCACTTGGAAAAACATGATCATTGCCCTTTCTTCTTCTTAAAAATGTATACTTTTTAAATCAATCATAACCTATAACAATGTATTTCTTTACTTTGCAGATGACTGACTCAATGAATGTCTCCAAGACAGATTCTAATTTTGCTTCTGTGAGTGAATTTATACTCCTAGGCTTCTCTTTTGAATGGCATATTCAGATCTTCCTCTTCTCACTCTTTACCACAACCTATGTTCTGACCATAACAGGAAATGGAGCCATTATTTGTGCAGTGTGGTGTGACCAGAGAATTCACACACCAATGTACATATTCTTGGGGAATTTTTCCTTTCTGGAGATATGGTACGTCTCTTCTACGGTCCCCAAGATGTTGATCAACTTTCTCTCAGAGACAAAGACCATCTCCTTTGTTGGCTGCTTTCTCCAATTTTATTTTTTTTTCTCTTTGGGCACTTCTGAATGCTTTCTTTTGACTGTCATGGCCTTTGACCGGTATCTTGCTATCTGCCATCCTTTACACTATCCCAATATTGTGACTGGACATCTCTGTGCTAAACTAGTTGTTATCTGCTGGGTTTGTGGGTTTCTGTGGTTCCTGGTACCCATTGTTCTTGTCTCTCAGATGCCCTTTTGTGGCCCAAACATTATTGACCATGTTGTATGTGACCCAGGGCCTCTATTTTCATTAATGTGTACCTCTGCTTCAAAAACTCAATTATTTTGCTATACTCTAAGCTCATTAGTTATCTTTGGAAACTTCCTCTTCATCCTTGGGTCCTATACTCTTGTTTTATTAGCTGTGTTTCGTATGCCTTCAGCCACTGGAAAACGTAAAGCTTTCTCAACTTGTGGGTCTCATTTGGCTGTCGTATCACTGTTCTATGGTTCCCTGATGGTCATGTATGTGAGTCCAGGACTTGGACATTCTGCAGGGATGCAGAAAATTGCAACCTTGTTCTATGCAATGGTAACTCCTCTCTTCAACCCCCTCATCTATAGTCTCCGGAATAAGGAGATGAAGGCAGCCCTAAAGAAATTTCTGGGGAGTTCCAGCATAAACTAAGACATGACTTCTTCTTGATTAGATAGGATTTAGTATTTTGGGGTTAGCAGCCCAACTGGCTGAAGACTGCACCAACAGAGTTCCCTCTCAAGCAGAAAAGTATCCAGAATGTAATCACGCCAACACAACTGTATGACACAGTGACTGTACTGTGGGCTTGGGCATAGCAGAGATAATGAGAGTAGCCTAGATTGAGCAAGATTTTGTTGATCTGTTGTTCAGAGGATTGCTTTGAGTTGTAGCTGAATAACAACATCACAACTATTTTATCTTAATTATATTTGTTTTCTCTTGTATAGGTCACATTTGCTTTTAAGGATAATCATCAGTAGAATCTTCCCTTTGCTTTGGCTCACCGGTACTCTGGTGCAATATTCAGAGTCTCTTCTGACATCCGTTTTGGTCTTTTCTTCTTCTTCTTTCTTAGTAGTGACTTCTTGCATTCTTCTTGAATGATATTGTTAATATCTTCCCACAGCTTACCTGGACTTCCTTCAGTAGTGTTCAAGACTTCAAACCTGTTCCTGAGTTGGTCTTTAAATTATGGGAGATAGACTGAAAGTCAAATTTTAGTTTCTGTGGATATGATTTAACCTTCTTAAGTTTTAATTTGAACTTGTATATGAGCAATTGATGGTCTATTCCACAATCAGCACCCGGCCTAGTTTTTATCGTTGATACTGAACTTCGCCAAAGGTTCTTTTCATAGATATAATAAATCTGATTCCTGTGCATCCCATCAAGTGAAATCCATGTGTATAGCCTGCATTTATGTTTCTTATAAAAGATATGTGCTATGTATAAATCATTGATTGTACAGAATTCTATCATTCTATCCCTAGACTCATTTCTGTCATCAAGCCCATGTTTTTCCAACTACTGATCCTTCTTCCTGATTCCCAACTTTTGCATTCCAGTCACCATTATTATTAAAGCACTTGGTTACATGTTCTGTCAATTTATGACTGCAACAGTTGATAGAAATCATCTATTTCCTCCTCTTTGGCTCTGGTTTAGGTGGATAAATTTGAATGATAGTGGTATTGTTCCACCATAATTTCAAAACTCTCTAAGTTATTAAGTGAGTGTGTTTCTATAGCTAGTAGCTTTTTAATTGTCTCTCCTCATAATTCCAAACATTAAGCATGGTTCACAATCCTTTCCACAGTACTAAATTATTTGATATAACACTATAATTTATGTATGCATTTTATCAAGGCCAAACTTCATCCCAAGAAAAGACAAAAAGGACAAAAAAAAGAATAGAAATAGCAGTAAATATTATAGCGTTCTTTTATCTGCAAACATCTAATAGGCCAAAATAGGGTGATATTTAAAAGCAAGAGTTTATTAGTAATTTTCTTAAAGGAAAGCAAAAAAGAAAATGAATCTTTTCTTTCAACCACAAGTCATGGTGTTTATTAGGTACTTTAAAACCTGTATCCAATTAACCAAGTCCTGGATCTCCCTTGTGTACAACAAATTTCCTCATATATTACAAGAAAAATGATAATGTAATTATTATTCTGACAAGTTTAGATTTGCAAATATAGCATCACATTGCTTTTATTATCAATATTACAAGGAATAATAATCAACACTCTGGACCACTGTTTTTGGCCAGGAATGTTCTAAGTTCTTACAAGCACTATTTCATTTACTATACAAGACAACCCGAAACTATTAGATCTCCAATTTACAGGGGATAAAACAGGCATAAAGAGGCACTTAGGATTGTGCGCCCGAAGTGGGCTCTGTGCCTCCGGAGCGCCGGCCGCAGCTGCACTGGGTTAGACAGGAAACGGAGGCACGCGGCACAGGTGTCCGCCGTCCTGCTGGCTCAGGGGCAGTGGCGGTGTTTCACGACGAGGTGGAGATCGAGGACTTCCAATATGACGAGGACTCGGAGTCGTACTTCTACCCCTGCCCGTGCGGTGACAACTTCTGGATCACCAAGGAGGATTTGGAGAATGTGGACGAGGTGGCGACGTGTCCTAGCTGCTCTCTCGTGACAAAAGTGATCTATGACCAAGACCAGTTTATGTGTGCAGAGACAGTCCCAGCCCCTTCAGCCAACATAAAATTAGTTAAATGCTGACGAAAACCCTTGGAATCCAAATCCAGAACACTTGGGAATGAGCCTTGATGGACAGGTCAACTGCGGCTTCTTCCTGGGGACAGATTTTGTGGCGTGCTGTGAGTAGACTCCTGTGTGGACAGCGACCTTCCTCTTCAATAAAGGAGCCGCTGTGACATGAAATGCCTCGTTTCACACTTACACTTTTGGATTGCCAGTGTTCCTTGTTTTCCACCTGAACTTGAAGGAAAGATGGTGAATTTTAAAGAAATCAGGGCTTCCATTCCCACTGTTTCATCATTTTTGTATCTTTTATTAATATCCGATGACAGCATCACCTACCTCAAGGTCATGAGTATTCCTTGACAGGGAAGGGATTGGCCTTGGGGCTTAGTAACCAAGATTATTAGACTTCGCCCTTTGGTGACATGTGAATTCACCATTCTTGTTCAGAACTTAAGAATACCTGCTTTCTTGGCAGGACTGCCCTTCCAGTTGCCTCCCCTCTCCCCTAAGCAGCCCTCTCGGCCTTGTCATCTTTGAAAGGTCTGCGTTCTGTTAAGTGTGCCATCTGTTAGGCTTCAGCTGTGCAGGCAGGCCTTGGGATAATCCGGAGGCACCACCATCAAGTCAGTTCCTATTCGGGTGACCCTATAGGACAGTGAACTGGCCCCTGGGGTCTCCGCGGCTGTGAGTCCGGGAGCCACATCTTCCCCCTTCCTGCAGCTGGTGGGCCCATAGCCCCCACTCCACCAGCACGAGTCCTAATCAGATGGAAGTGGAGTGAGCGCCTGTGGTCCACAGAGAAGGCCTGAGTGGAGTCCTCAGAAACCGCAGTCCTGTTGTCCCTGGTCTCTGCCAACAGCGACGCGTGCCACTTAGCGAAATGTTTGTGCAATTCTGCCAGCTCAGGAAAAAGTACAGTTTCTTCCTGCAGGGTACTTTCTGCTTTGCTTTGTTTTTGTTGTTGGGGTTCCCCCTCCCCCCTTTTCATAAAAGACCAGTGACTGCTCTGCAGCTGGGATTTCACATCCAGAAGCTGATGGCAGAACTCCCCTCCCATTGTGTCTTTCACCACTCCTGAAAGGTCAAGTATCTACAGCAATTCACCCATTTGCTGAGGTGAACTGGACAACAGGAGGCCTTTTCTAAATAATAATAGGGAGCTCTGGTGACTTAGTAGAAGGGAGTGGTGCTGCCAACCCAAAGGAATGTGGTTCAAATCCACCACCTTCTCCTCGGGACAAAGATGGGCAGTCTCCTCCTGTGCAATATACAGCCTCTGAGGACCCATTGGAGGGTCAGCTCTGAGTCACTTCAAACTCTACGGTACACAACCCAATTTCTGAACAAATGTGCCCTTGGGAAAGCCTGTAACCTGCAGCCAAGCAAGGCAGAAATCATGCAGAAAAAATGCTGCCCTGGAGAAAAAGAAACCCACGGAGATTGGCTGTCAGCCTACCTCCATGGCAGTGTGGAGAGTAGCAAAAATTAGAACCAAATGGGAATCTGAAAACCCCTTTGTATGTTCAGCTTTATTCTGACTTTAAAAAGCAATAAAATGACTGTCTTGTAAGATGTTTACAGTGATTTTTGTCTTCAGAGATAAATGCCTCTCCAGAACATATGTTCTTTAACTCACAAACGTGCTTCCCATGCCCACTCGTTATGTGCCGTGGAGTCGGAACCGACCTGTAGCTGACTCTCCAGTGAGCTTTCAGAGGCTGTAGATCCACACACAAAGATTGCCCATCTTTCTCCCGCTGAGCTGTTCTCTTGTCTGCCAGCTGCACAGTGTATGCCACTATCAGCCTGAGGCAGTGAATCACAGGAAGTTGGAGAGATCCTTGCACATTACGGGAACTAAAAGGTGTGTTCCTGATGTGCTGTCATCAATGGGTAGGATATCTATCACAGCTGCCCTGCAGAAGCTGTTGAGCCGGTGACAGAATGAGCAGTGGGCGAGGGAGTGGAATGAGCTGTGCAGAGAGTGGACTTGGACGGTGATGATTTTGCAGGTGTGGATGACATATTAGTTCCTTCTGCTCACATGGAGTGTCAAGCAAGAGGAGATACCCCGAGAGAGAAGCAGTAAGGGCACCCCTTCTGTGGCCAGGTCCAGATATCCAGAGAAAAGCAGAAACGTCCCAGAAGTCAGTGTTAGGGCTGTTGAGGAGCTGCAGACTGGGAATGGCTTTGTCTCCAGGACAGCCAAGTAACTGAAGTGAAAAACTACAGCAGAGCACTGGAGGTTCAGTCCTTGGTCTGACAGAGAGCAAACCCTTTCCCAGTGTGAGCTGACAATCTGTCAGAGCATGCCTTCCTCATTCTTGCACGGCCCAGAGGCCCTCACCCCGCAAGCCAGTCCAGCACAGTCACCCTGCTTTATGACCCTCAGGCAGGCCATGGGCCCTCATCTGCACAGTCAGAGACCAGATCAAGTGATTTCTGAGTGTTTCTCTGTTGTCTGGCTTTTCACTTTCAGGAACTGAAATGGCAATTGAAATCTTTACAGATACAAACCATCCACATCATGACTTACCATGGGAGACAAGCATGATGATTGGGTGCTCATGCTTCTGTATGACATGTGCCACCCTTCACCCTTGTTACAACATAGGCACACTACCCATCTGACATGAGCGTGGAGAAGTAAAGTAGAATAAACCAACCCAATGTTGCTGTCAAGTCAGGTCATTCTATATGCACCCAAAAGCATTTCCCTTGGATTTGGTCACAATCAATATTAATTTATTACCAGGACAAAATACTAGCATATTAAAAAAATTATTTCAATCAAAAAAAAAAGAGGAACTTAGCTGGAGATGGTATCTGATCTCTGGCAGATGAACTGTAGAACCCATGCACTTTTTACTACAATACTAGATGAAAAGTTTGAATACTCTGAAATTAGACTGTTTTCAAATACAAATATTATCACTAACACTCAGTAAATTAAAATTATTTCACTTTTTTGCCTTGATTTTTCCTATATATACAATGGAGCTAGTGATGATAGTTTCATCAAAGCGTCTTTGAAATAAGGTAATTCTGTACAGTATTTTACACATAAAATATGTGGTGGTGGTGTTGTTAAGTGCTGTAGAGTTGCAGGCGACTCATAGCAACTCTATGAAGGAGAGTCCTCAACGCTCGGGTGTCTGTGATCCTATGTCTCCAGGTTCATAGGGTTTCCAGAGGCAAGCTATTATGGAAGTGGATGCCACTCCTCCTTCCAAACTTGTTTTAATCAGGGAACTCCACCCCACTCTCTGTTCCACATTGGGTAACCAGGCGTTAACGCATTTGACTCATCAGTGTCACAGTGTTCAACCTTACAGCAACCACAAGTTACCGCTGTATGGCAACTTGAACACCAAGGCTATACAACATAGAGGAATGTCTGAACAAAAACAATGAAAGACAGGCCCGAGGGCTGCGGATTAAAAGTCACCCACCTTTGGCTTGGTAGCATGGCCTTCTGTCCACTGGGCCAGCTGATCTCTCTCTATGTTGATGTTATTGTTGTTGTTAAGTGCCGTTGAGTCACAGGCGACTCATTGCAACCCTGTGAAGGAGAGATAAGATATGTAGAGTTGATTAATATTTTTATTAACCAATAAATATTATTTTTCATAATATTATTTCATTAATTATTTCTTAGCATGCATTTTATTATTAACTTTTATTTGTATAAACTTTTTTGTAGGGGTTATATGACAATATTTTTTTGTTGTCATGTACTATTGAGTTGCCTATAACTCATAGCAACCCTATGCACAATAGCTCTGAACCCTGTTCTATCCTAAACCAATCTTACTCTCATTACAACAGTTACTATGTCAAACCATCTCACCTGGGGTCTTCCTCTCCTTACACTGGCCCTCCACCCTTCTAACCATGATGTCTTTCTCCAAGGACTAGTCCGTCTTGGCAATATGCCTGAAGTATGTGAGACGGAGCTTCTGTTATGTGCCATTGTGTCACCTGCAACTCATAGTGACCCTATGTACAACAGCTCTGAATCCTGCCCTACACTGAGACAGTCTCACTGACTCCAACACACCCAGCCCCATTTCCCCAGTTACTGCGTCAATCCACATCATTCAGGGTCTTCCTTTCTTGCACTGTCCCTCCACACTTTTGAGCATGATGTCTTTTTCCAAGGACCTCATGGTCATGCGCCCAAAATTCTAGCCTCCAATGAGAAAATTGGTTTGGCCCTCTCTAAGACAGACTTATTTGTGTTTTTTGGTGTTCTATGGTGTGTTCAAGACTCTTCCTCAGCACCACAACTCAAAGGCATCAATTCTTCTTTTGTCATCCTTAATCATTGTCCAGCAAGAGGGACATCATATTTGGAAAGGTGGAGAATCAGGGAAAGAAAGAAAGAAGACCTTAGATAGATTGACAGAGTGACTGCAACAATGGACTCAAGTGTGTCAGAAATAATGAGGATAAAGAAGATCCTCACGTCACCCACCTTCCAGCAGTCTAAGATGCTGAGACTCTGAAGGCAGCCTAAATACTTCCAGAAGAGCACCTCCAGGAGAAACAAGCTTGACCACCATCATCAAATTTCCCCTGACCACTGAGTCAGCCATGAAGAAGATAGAACAACACACTTGTGTTCATTGTGGTTGCCAAGGCCAACAAGCACCAAATTAAACAAGCTATTAAGACGCTCTATGACATTAATGTGGCTAAGGTCAACACTTTGACTAGGCCTGATGGAGAGAAGAAGGCCTATGTTTGACTTACTCCTGACTATGATGCTTGGATGTTGCCAATAAAATTGGGATCATCTAAACTGAGTCCAGCTGACTAATTCTAAATACAGATTTTTCTCATTAAAAAAAAAAGAGAGAGAAATAATGAGGATGGCAAAGGATAGGACAGGTTTAAGATTTGTTGTTCACAGGGTCACTTTGAGTTCTATTTAACTCAATAGCACCTAATAGCAACATGAAAGATAAAAGTAAAGATCTAGAGGTAGACAGCCCATGCAAGTTAACAGTAAGATAATTCCAAGATATCATCAGATTTTGTTTGCTTTTCCTATCACATATTTCCATTTGCCATGTCACATTATCTATTTAAAGAGGACAGTTGAAGTTTCAGGCAACAGGGAATTGCTAATCTATATTCCCTTTTTAAAAAATTAGACCTGAGAAGCAGCTGATGGATTTGAACTATCTGTCTAAGCTGGCTGCTCAACTCCTTAACCACTTGGCTACTCTCATTAGGGGACTTCTGTTGTCGTATTGTTGTTAGGTACCGTTGAGTTGACTACACACAACTATAGAAACTCTATGAATGACAAATCTGAACGCTGCTCTATGTTGTGCCATCATCATCATTCCTGATATACTCGAGTCCATTGCTACAGGCATTTGTTGATCCAGCTTGCTAAGGGTCTCCTCTCTTTCTCCAGCCCTCCATCTATCACAACTTGATGTCTTTTTCGAAGGACTGATTCCTCCTGAAATTTCTGCATGGCCTATATCATCTGAAAAAGAAAAGTTCTCAGTTCAGATAATGTCTACTCTTCACTTACTTCTCTCCTTGTCCTTAGTTTTAGTGCCAATTTCCTTGAGTATGACTGTAGATTTTTCTTCAACAATTCTGCTACCAAATAATTTAATAGTTAGGGTCTGGGAGAAGACAGAGGCAAGAAGAGGATGAGGTAGAATTGTTGGAGATGGTTGAGGTTATTGTTAGTATGTGAAAGTAAACTCTCCTAGAAAATAGAGAAGTTTGCTTTTTGGACCTCAGAAGACCATAAGAGAAGTAAAAAGGACTGAAATCCTCAAATCGTCTTGGAAAAGAGGAAATAGGAAATAGAATAACTTGAACTGAGAGGAAAGTAAAAAGAGAAGGAGGTACAGTTGGAGGAAAGTTTAGGGGTTCAGAAAGGACTCTCTTCTTTGTCCTAGCATTGCATAACTGAGTTAATGACTGAGGTGTCACACAATGTATAACAAAGGATACAAACTATTGTGGATGAAAGAATCACAAAAGAAGGTAAAGCTTTTGGACCTTTACTCCAACAGGTAAGAATCCTCCTGATTCTGACTGCATTGATCTCCTTTTCTCTGTTCAAATGTAAACAGGCTGCTGGCCCTGTGCCAGGTAACTTTATGGATAAGATAGAAAGAAGCTGAGGGAGAGGAAAGTGGAAGAGAAGGAAAAATAAAAAGAGATATTCTGGCCACCACTAGGGAAAGTCAGTGACCAGGAGGACAGAAGAAGAACTTTAAATAAACAATTGCCATTTGTAGGCAATTTAAGTTATGCCTTTTCATTAATTTTAGTAATTCCTGAGGAAAATGATCATATCTGGCCCTTGATTATACTCTGCAGCCCAAGAATATTATGTATCCCTATAAACTCAAAATATTTCTGTCTCCATGATCCAAGATCTCTAACTAACCTAGCTATTGAAATATGGATGTATTTTAGAATAGAAAGAAAAGTTTAAGCAAAGCACTGTTGGAGGCTGTGGTGGAAATCAAGAAATTGTCCTTTAATAGAAAGCACTGGTGGCCTAGTTGCAAGAAGCTGTGCTGCAATCCTGAAGGCACAAGGTTCGAATTCATCAGCTGTTCCATGGAAGAAGGATGGGCATTCTCCACCTGTGTGATTAACTGCCTCTAAAAACCCACTGGAGGATCAGCTATAGGTTGGTTCCAACTTGATGATACACAAGTAGTCATGGAAATAGAATAATGTATTTATTAGTCGTTATTCTTAGTGATGCAAGCTGTAATGTACTCAACTCTTAAGCAAGAGTTGATAGCTTGAGTTTACTTAGGGACTCTTCAGAAAAAAAAAGGCCTGGCAATCTATGTCTAAAGAAATCAGCTACTGGAGCACAGTTCTATTCCTACATATAGGCTCACTATATCCTAGAAGGAAAACTATTTAATATCAGGTGTATTTAAAAGGGTCATAATGAGGTTAATGGTTTTGCAAGGTTGAATCATCCAGGTAATGAACCCTTCAGACTTTTCTCCTCAGGCTTGTGCCCTCTGAAGCCTAAAGTGTTATGAACTGTGAAGTTTTAACGGCTGTACACTTATCTGGACAGCCAAAAAAAGCAGATATGTCTGGGAGACAGTCCAGCCAGAAAGCTCTTTGGAGGCAAGAATAATGAGTCTTTGCCTCACATACTTTGGACATGAAGCTGGGAAGGGAGGTGGGTCAGCAAAGGAGAGGAAGATCCTCAACCGGGCGGATTGACATGTGACTGCTGCAATGAGTTTTGTGTGTCAGGAAGTGTGAGGATAGGTTCAGATCTTTTGTTCACAGGGTGGTGATGAGTCATGAATGCAACATCAACAACAACAAGCTTATTTGAATGAGTAGGGATGGGGGAGGGGACAGGGAAACATCTTCAGTGCTTACAACTGATACCAGCTTTATTGTAATGGCACAGACATGCTATCCTCATAGTGAGTTTAAGATGAAAATATCAAGCAGATCTGTGGCTCACGAGGAAACTCAAGTTGTGCATACTTATGTCCCCCTTCCTACCAACCAGTAGAGAACGCTCAGAGACAAAAGCATATCCTTTGATGTCAAATTTCCCTCTTCGGTGTCCAATTTTCCTTTTGCCAAAGGCATGAACTACCAGATAAGACCAAACACTCCCAGAAAAGGAATGCTCATCACTTATGGTTAACTGATTTCTGTCTCTAGGGACCCATTTTAGGGAAGGCCCAGGACTGGGAAGTGTTTTGTTCTGTTGTGCAAGGAGTCACCATAAATCAGGAATGGAATCAACAGCACCTAACAACAACCTAAATGTGCCTGTCTGGTGCCCTGCTTTCCCCCATCTTTTCAGAGACCTAGATGGTAGATATGTGATTACTGTCCATTTTATAACTGTGCCTTCTCAACGAAAAAAACAAGTAAACTGTAACTGAAGAAATAATTGTATCTCTTATACCTAGTCCTTTTTGTTCTAACCAACGAAATAACAAGACTATTTATTTTAATTGGTTTTCAACTTTTTCATTCTTTCTTTTTCTATCATACACCTACTTTACTTTTCTGAACTTTCAAGGCTCTCCTTATTTTTCATAAACGCAAGAGTAGAATTCACTTGAAATGTTGCTCTCATCCTCCATAATTTTGATGTTAGTGGAAATAATACCAAATTCGAAGGGAGAAATCTGAATTGTCATACATGCTTTGTAATTTCTTTTCTCCATGACCCCAACTAAATCATTCAGCTCCTCTGACATTCTACTGCATCATTGGAAAAATAAGCATAAATGATATTGGATTCACATATATCTCATGGTTAAGGATCAAACTAGAGTAAAGCTTAAGGTAACTTGAGGTTTTTTGTTTTGTTTTGTTTTTTGTTTTTGTTTTTTTGCCTTTCTTTTTTTTTTTTTTTTACTTTGAGACATGATGGGAAAAAAATCTTAGAGGAACACATGGAAAAATAAGACATGATTACATTGATAGAGACAACCTAGCCAGAAAGCTTTGTCAATTCTGAGTGTGATATGCTAAAGGGCTGAAAGGAATTAGTACTCTTCTCCTTCTTCCTCGTGCTCTCCTTCAACAGAATCCACACCCACCTCCTCATAATCCTTCTCAAGGGCAGCCATGTCCTCACGGGCCTCAGAAAACTCTCCTTCCTCCATCCCCTCACCCACGTACCAGTGAACAAAGGCACGCTTGGCATACATCAGATCAAACTTGTGGTCCAGGCAAGCCCAGGCCTCAGCAATGGCTGTAGTGTTGCTCAGCATGCACACAGCTCGCTGCACCTTGGCCAGATCTCCACCAGACACCACAGTGGGAGGCTGGTAATTAATACCAACCTTGAAGCCAGTGGGGCACCAATCCACAAACTGGATGCTGCGTTTGGTCTTGATGGTGGCAATGGCAGCATTGACATCTTTGGGAACCACATCACCACGGTACAACAGGCAGCAAGCCATGTATTTACCATGGCAAGGGTCACATTTCACCATCTGGTCGGCTGGCTCAAAGCAAGCATTGGTAATCTCTGCTACAGAAAGCTGTTCATGGTAAGCTTTCTCAGCAGAGATAACAGGGGCATATGTGGCCAGAGGGAAGTGGATGCGGGGATAGGGCACCAGGTTGGTCTGGAATTCTGTCAGATCGACATTCAGGGCACCATCAAATCTGAGGGAAGCAGTGATGGAGGACACAATCTGACTAATAAGGCGATTAAGATTAGTGTAGGTTGGGCGTTCAATATCAAGGTTTCTGCAGCAGATGTCATAGATGGCCTCATTGTCTACCATGAAGGCACAATCTGAGTGCTCCAGGGTGGTATGGGTGGTGAGAGTGGAGTTGTAGGGCTCGACCACATCTGTGGAAACCTGGGGGGCTGGGTAAATGGAGAACTCCAGTTTGGACTTCTTGCCATAATCAATAGATAGGCACTCTATCAGCAGGGATGTGAAGCCAGAACCGGTTCCCCCACCAAAGCTGTGGAAAACCAAGAAGCCCTGGAGACCTGTGCACTGGTCAGCCAGTTTTCTTATTCGGTCCAAGACGAGGTCAATGATCTCTTTGCCGATGGTGTAGTGCCCACGGGCATAATTATTGGCAGCATCTTCCTTGCCTGTGATGAGCTGCTCAGGGTGGAAAAGCTGGCGGTAGGTGCCAGTGCGAACTTCATCAATAACTGTGGGTTTCAGGTCTACAAACACCACCCTGGGCACATGCTTGCCAGCACCAGTCTCACTGAAGAAGGTGTTGAAGGAGTCATCTCCTCCCCCAATGGTCTTGTCACTTGGCATCTGGCCATCAGGCTGGATGCCGTGCTCCAGACAGTAGAGCTCCATCCACATTGGCCAGGCTGGTGTCCAAATTGGCAATGCCTGCTGGGAGTTCTACTGTCTGGAGGTTTTTTTCATGTATATATCACCACTGTTATTTTCCTTCCAGTCTTCTCTAGTATGACTTTTCAGTTATCTGTTATGAAAGAAGTATATTTGCTACCTAGTTTTGGAAGTAGCCCACTCATAAACTGATAACTTTCTCTCCTAAAAGAGAAAAAACAAAATAAAGCACAAAAAACAAAACCCTTCAGACACTTGAGCTAGCCACTCCCAGCAGAAAGACTGGGAAGTATTAATAGTGTTGCTGTTGGAATCTATTCAGGTTGTGAACTTTTTTCGTTAGCCTCTTTCTGTTTTCCATCGCTACTAGATCTCTACTTGCAGGCAAGTTCATATGAGTAAGCACAACTTCTAGAGTCTTCTGGTCTGTGAAGTTATCAGTCAAGTATTTTCTTTGTATCGTAATCACAGAGCAGCATCTACAACATGTGATAGAATTCCCCAAAGTATATGTCATTCAGAATGAGCTAGTCTAGAATTATCACCTATCTTTTTTCTTCTTCTTCTTTTTCTAGGAGCACTATCAAGAATGGAAAAATCTTTGCTCCTTCTCTACATGGAATGCCAAGAACGGAAAGATATTTTTTGTCCTCCAATATCCTCTTTCTTTTACTACTGCTCTTGATGAACCTAGACTTAGGTTGGGCCTGGACAACCCCTGATTGCACCATAGCAGACAGTTCCCTGTTAACTAATATTTCCTACTACATCCCATTCTGTTCTTTGGCCCCAGGACTGCACCTTTTTGCATTATGCTCCAATGTTAAAAACTTGGCTCACACCCTAGCAGCCCTTCCCAGGAGATTGGAGGCACTATGCCTCCAGGGCACAGTTCCTATCCTACCAGCTGATGCTTTTGAACATTTCCCCACACTTCAGTTGCTGAGGCTGCAGCTGGGCACCATGAGGGTTACTTCTGGAGCATTTCAAGGATTAGACCACCTGGAGTATCTTTTCTTTGAGCTTCCCACACCCTGCTGCCTGAGCCTGTTCCTCCAGCCAGATGCCCTCAAGCCTCTCAAGTTTCTCAACAGCCTCTCATTCCAAGGTTACTGCCTGAATTCTAGCCATAATATCCAACTGCCTGTCAGTCTTAGATATCTGACTATGAGGCACAGCTGTTTAATGGAGCTTCAAGAATTGCAAGGACTCTTCCCAAGCCTTGTCCCTGGTTCAATTCCTAAAGGAAGCTCTAACCCACAGTCCTCATTTCTAGAGGTGTTGGATCTCTCAGCCAACCTACAGCTGAGTCGGGTTGGTATCAGAGGCTTGCATGGCCTCCAACTCCATTCTCTAAAACTGGATGGCACGCCACTCAGTGCATTAGAGCTCATAGGGTCAGGACTATTTTACCTGAATTCCCTTTCCCTCATAAGCACAGGCACAAAAAAACTTCCTAGAAATATTACAGCCTACTTTAAGCTTCATGCACTTGACCTTGGAAGAAACCAAATCCAGAGAATAGAGAATGAGGACCTCCTAGGCTGCCACTCCCTGGAACTCCTCAACCTTCATGCCAATGGCTTGTATTTTCTCCCCACCAGGTTCCTGGATGCCTTGCCACAGCTTCAAAGGCTTAATCTGTCATTGAACAAATTGGGCCCAACCTTAGAGCTCCCACAGGGATTGGTCAATTCAAACCTGAGAGTACTAGATCTGTCCTACAATGGACTCAATGCTCTCCCTTCTGGCTCCTTTTTCTCTATTCCTCAACTCCAGGAGCTCTGGCTGAGTGGTAACAACATCACCAACTTATCTAATGGAAGCCTAGTGGGACTAAGAAGGCTGAAGACCCTAGATCTGAGCTGGAATAAAATTAAGGTGCTAGAGCTAGGTTGGCTTTCCTTTCTTCCTGCTCTCACCTCACTAAACCTCCTCGGAACTTATATAGAGGTTTTCTCTGGCAAGCTGTTACAAGGTCCCCAGAAGCTAAGTCACCTATGGCTGGGTTCTTTTGCATCTTTAGAGCTTTGTTCTGAATGGCCTTCAACACTGCTCAGCTTAGAGGCATGGTCAGAAGTCGCCATCACATTTAGAGTCTCCCTTGGAGAATCATTTAAGCTCTTAGAAAGTCTTACCTTACAAACTCGTTATGTGATACAAGACGCAAACAAAACTATCATCCATTTCCCTTCTCTACGTCATCTCACCCTGAGAGGCTGTGACACAAATGTTTTCTCTATCCAAGAATCCCAGAGATTCTTCTCACGACTTCCTTTTCTGGAGCATCTGCACTTCTGGTCTGATCATAGTAGAGAAGACATACAATTCTCTGGGATGCCCCAGCTGCGAGTACTTGAGCTGGGGGACATGGACAGACTTTCTGAACCGAGCACAGTGAATCTGGAGGTGTTGTTGAAGGAACTACCTCATCTAGAAGTGCTAGTATTGAGCAACCTGAATATTGGGAACCTCTCACTCTCTAGTTTCAGGAATGTGGGCCTCCTCCGTCTGCTGCTGTTAAACTCTGAATGGGCCCTAGGACTGGACAGTAGCCTCCAGGAACTCATTCCCCAGATGCCTCAATATGTCTATTTCTCAGATGTCATCTTCATCTGCCAGTGTGAAAGCTCTTGGGTAGGGCTTTGGGCAGCACGGGCCCCAAACACCTTTGTTTATGGACTAGAAAAATCCATTTGCATGGCCAACGCCTCTGATGTCTCCCAGACTCCACTGCTCTCTTTCCTTTCTGGTAACTGTCCAGATGATACTGAACTTCAGGGCTTTCTAACCAGCTTCACTCTGGTGCTTCTACTGATCATTTTTGCCTTACTTAGTTGCCCTAAATGGCCTTGGGTGCACCACCTCCGGACCCTATTCCATGCCTGGTGTTGGAAGGTAGGTGGCTGGCACCACAGAAATCAATACACCTATGATGTCTTTATATCCTACTGTGAGAAGGACCAGGAGTGGGTGCTAGCAGAGTTGATTCCTGCTCTGGAGAAGCCTCTTCCATCTGGTGAGGGCTTCAGGATATGCATACCAGAGAGGGACTTCGAGATTGGGCAAGACAGGATGGACACAATGGCTGACAGCTTGAAGACAAGCAGAACTATCCTGTGTGTGCTCAGTCGCCAAGCCCTGGACAATCTCTGGTGCAATCTAGAGTTAAGGCTTGCCACCTACCTGTTAGTGGCCAAGCCTGGTACGACACACCTCCTGCTACTCTTCCTAGAACCTATTGATCGGAAACAGCTTCATAGCTACCACCGCCTTGCACGGTGGCTTCAAAGAGAGGACTATTTGAATCTTCCCCAAAAGAGAACAGAATGGGATGCTTTCTGGGAGCAACTTCGGAAAAAGTTAAGAAAAGCTGTACAAGAAAGAGAGGATTAGGGACAGTATAAGAGAGACGCAACAGGTCCCTAGACCACCATCACATCACTGGCGGATTGAGACACAGATAACGCTTAGCACAAACTCAGTTGTCCACCAAAAATAAAACAGATAAAGAAATGAAATCCTAATATGATTATGTTTTGAAAGCACTTTGAGGTAAATAAGGTATCCATTTATGTATCATTTTTATTGTGTGCCTTCGAGTCAGAACTGACCCATAGCTTACCCTCCGGAAGGTTTTCAGAGGCAGTCAATTGCACAGGAGGAGGCTGTCCATTATTCTCTCGTGAAGCAACTTGTGGTTTTGAACAATGTGAGTTTGGAACTGCAGCCCATATTTTTAATACTGAACCTCCCACAACACAGAAATGTATTCTACGAAGAAATGTAAAATGTGTTTTATAAAATCCCATCTGCATTTTTAAAAATAAATTTAATCTGCCTCTGTTGACAGCAATGTATTCCTTTGAACTTGGTAAACACTTCATTTTGAAAGAAGGGAGCAAGACCAGTAAGTGAAGTTGGATTAAAACTAATTTGGTGGTATTGTTATTGTGTACTATTGAGTCGGAATCAACCCACAGCTGACCCTGCAGAAGGTTTTCAGAGGCAGTTAATTGCATGGGATTAAACTTCTCCCACACAGCAGCTGGTGGCCTCATGGGATTGCAGCACAGGTTCAATCAAATGTTGACAAAATTCAGAGAGATTTCCAAACTCTTGATGTTCACGCAATAAATTCTGTGAACAGAACGATAATTTGACCATATCTCACACTGAGAATCTAGGAAACATTAAGTGATGTACCATGTTGGCAGAGTCAGTATATTATAGATCTCAAACCTGGACTCAGTTACTCTGATTTACAAATCAGTATTCTACATTTGCCACTCTGTTCTCACCAGTCATTTCTAACCAACGACAATTTACCATATGACAAAGTTAAAATAGGTCACGTATTACAAATATACACACACATATATGACCTATTTGAAGAACTAGTTCTAAAGAAATATATCAATTTACAATTCCTGTAA
>NW_006399776.1:18980974-18982815 GCF_000299155.1 Elephantulus edwardii
AAAAAATAATTTCATTCATTTAAATAAGGAAAGCATTCTAGTGGAACTCTGAAAAGAACTCTTGGAAAGCATTCTAGTGGAACTCTGAAAAGAACTCTTGGAAGACAATAGGGAGTTACGCTCTTAACACAAAGACTGCACCACTCTGAGAGTTCAATCCAGCAGTAGCTCCAAGAAAGATAGGTAATAGCCTCCAGTGTGATTACAACATCAGAATCCCACTGAAAGGTCAGATGTGACTCCTTTTATCCAACTAGACAGCCGTGAGTGAGTAAATTTAAATAATTTTCAACTTTGTGGTGACACAGCTACAAGGAGAACATGTGAAAATTTGTGGGTGACAAAATCTGCAAAAACACAGGAGAAGAGTGTTAAACCACACACACCAAAAAAAATCTGCTTCAGATTCAAAAACTGCAAAAGCATGTCTAACCAAAGAAACCACTTAAATATTGTCTCAGGAAAGAAAGCTTCCCACATTCATCTATTCTAGAGGAAAGACCAATGTTGGGTGTATAGTGCATGCAGTAATGTAGTATAACTCGAAGAAGATGCTGACCACACCGCAGTCCACTATTTTCTTCCCTTTTGTTTTCGTTAACTAGTCCCAATATTAACTACTGGCCCTTGATTCATAACCACACTTTTTTATTTCATTCAACTTATTCAGGTAAGTTTTCAATTTTTCATGGCACTTCTTGAATATGTATCATGGAATATCATGGTTGAAAGAAATTTGCATCTCATTTTTGCATCTCCTCTACCACTTCTTCAATTTTTGTCTGATTAAATTCATGACACAAAGTAGCATCCTTCGAAGGTAACCCATTCCATCACCACAGGCTTCTTTGTTAGAGCACTGTTCTCTACATTGAACAAAAATATATCTTCCTATAACTTTTACTTATTCCTCCTAATTTTGTACTTTAGTTTTAAGTGAAGCAAATTTAATCCCTCTATTTTTTTAATGACCCTTTAATGGTTCCCATAGAGTCTTCTGTTCTTAAATATCCCTTCCCTTATGCATATTTCTATATTTTGGGTCCCTTTTAAGTCACGCTCTCCCAAGTTTATTGCCCATTTACTTGTTATAATATGAACACTAGAGCTTCTGAAGGGCCTATTTCTGAACAATGTAGATTCCAATAGGGTTATCTTCTCCCAAGCTTACATTAATTGTCAGGGTTTGGGGTGTTTTTTGTTTTTTGTTTTTTGGGTTTTTTTGTATATTGTAAATTCACATTATCAGTTAAAACAATCCTTGCTGTTGCTGCTGTTGCTATGGTCCATCAAGTCGTCTGTGACTCATAGTGACCCTATATACAACAGCACTAAACCCTGCTCTATCCTGTGCCAATCTCATTGTCTCTGACACACCTACCCCCATTACCAGAGTCACTGAATCAATCCATCTCATCAAGGATCTTGCTCTCTTGTGCTGTGCCTCCACCCTCCCAGGCAAGACATCTCTATTCAAGGACTGGTCCCTCCTTGCAACATGTCCAAAGCATGTCACATGAAGCTTCATTATCCTTGCCTCCAAGGAGTAACCTGGCCTCACCCTCTCCAGGACAAACCTGTTTGTTCTCTTAGCAGTACATTGTATATTCAATATTCTTCTCCAAAACTACAGCTCAAAGGCATCAATTCTCCTTCTATTATCCCTAGAAATTGTCCAGCTTTCTGATGCATAGCAAGT
Source organism: Elephantulus edwardii (assembly GCF_000299155.1). Taxonomy (NCBI): domain Eukaryota; kingdom Metazoa; phylum Chordata; class Mammalia; order Macroscelidea; family Macroscelididae; genus Elephantulus; species Elephantulus edwardii. The sequence goes on from NW_006399776.1 coordinate 18,982,674, forward strand.
GATTGCAGAGACTGTGACCTGTATCCGGCGCACCTTAGTCTCTAGAATGACACTGTTGCTCTTCAGTACTTTGGAGAGGTCTCTAACCACAGACTTTCTCGTCACAATATGTCCTTTAATTTCCTGGCTGCTGGTGCCAAGA
>NW_006399776.1:18984179-18996333 GCF_000299155.1 Elephantulus edwardii
GGCCTTTTTAACAAACAGTGTTGGCAAAATTTCAAAACTATATACAGAAAACTCAAGCAAGACCCACACCTCACACAATACACAAAAACCAACTCAAAGTGGATGAAGGACCTATGACTAAAACCAAGTACTATAAACTTCATCAGAGAAAAGCTTGGAAGAACTCTAGAAGCCTTAATTCCCAATTTCTTTGTAAGACAATATAAAACGTCATTTTAACTTTAAATAACTGTTGGTCTCTACTTTAGAGTCAGCCCAGCAGTTTCTTCTCAGTAAACTGTCTTTCTTGGCCTGAACTGGGTTCTGTCCTTCCTTGGTGACTTTATAGTGAACTCCATTTCTTTACACATTCCTTCATAATACTTTGCTTTGTCTTCTCACTTTGTCCTTGGAAATCTTTGTTCATCTATTTTATGTCAGTAATTCTTCTCTATCTCTTGTCTTCTTTACATTTGAGTGCAATCTTCAGAGTCTATTCTGACATCCATTTTGGTCTTACCTTTCTCCCCTGTCTTTGTAATGACGTTTTGTTTCATTTATGGATCATATATTTAATGTTATCTGGTCTTGTATCATCAGTGTTCAATGGCTCATACCTATTTAATGAGCACTTATAATGTACCAGACATGGCCTTGATTTGGGGAATCCACACCTATTACACCTGTCTAGCGATGCCATTAATAATGAGGCTAAATGACAGATCACCTATAAAAAAGTATAACTGGAAATTAATCTATGCAAGGACTACTATGTTTATGGGCCGTAACATCGACTCTGACTCATAGTGACCCTATGGACGACTGAAATACTGCCTGATTCTGAACCATGCTCACAATTCTGCTGTGCCTGAGTCCATTGTTGCAGCTATTCTGTCAATCTATCTTGTTCACAGTCTTACTCTTTGATTCACCCTCTACTTAATCAGTCATAAAGTCTTTCTCCAAAACTAGCATCACCTGTTAACAAGTCCAAAGTATGTGCAATGAAGTTTCATCTTGACTGCATTACTTCCAAGAAAGGTTTATTCTTTTGGCAGCCAATAATATATTCAACATCCTTAGCCAACACCACAATTCAATGATATATATTCCTTTTAGGTCTTCTATATTTTCCTTTTTTACATGCATCTAAGGTGAATTAAAATCCATGTTTTAAGTCAGTAGCACTTTACTTACCAAGTGATATTCTTACTCTTCAGCAGTGTAAGAAGTCCCTTGTCACAGATTTACCTGCTAAAATATTTTGTTTAAAGCTCTGGTAGCCTAGTGGCAAGAAGCTGCAACTAACTGCCTCCGAACACCTGCTGGAGGGTCAGTTATGGGTCAATTCCAACTCGACAACACAACAACAACTACTGATTATATGGGAGCTCTTGTAGTCTAATCCTAAGAATCTGAGCTGCAATCCCAAAGACACACAGCTCAAATCAACCAGCTGCTCCACTGGAGAAGGATGGGCAATCTCCTCTCATTCAATTAACTACCTCTAGAAAACTGCTCAAGGGTCAGTTATGGGTTATTTCTAACTCAACAGCTCACAACAATACCACCACTGCATCCATGGACAGTGAACCCAAGTTAAATTAAACTTTTGGAAACTTCAAAATATTTATATGTTGTTGGATTAGCCAGAGAAACTCTAACACAGGAAGGTCAGATAATATACAGAGTAAGAGGAATTAAGGTAAGGCACAGAGCTTCATCTATTATAATAAAGCACTCAGAATGTTTCCAATGGTATAAATTTTATTATTTTTTTTGCTTATGTGCTAATCTGCATATGTTGTTATTATGTGCTGTCAAGTTAACTACTACTCATAGTACCCTATGAACAATGTCTCTGAACCCTGCTTTACCCTGAGGCAATTTTATTGTCTCTGACACATCTTTCCCATTCCCACATTCACTTTGTGAATCCATCTCATGAAGGATCTTCCTCTCCTGGGCGGACCATCTACATTTCCAATCATGATGTCCTTTACCAAGGAATGGTCCATCCTAACAATATACTAAAAGTATGTGAGATGGAGCCTCAAAATTCTTGACTTCAAGGAATAATTCTGTTTCATCTTCTATAGAACAGACCTGTTTGTTCTCTTGGAAGTTCATAATATGTTCAATACACTTCTCCAACATCAAAATTCTACATTATCTTTAATTATTGTCCAATTCTCTGATGCGTAGCGAGTTAGTGTGAAGACTATGGTCTGAATCAGGAGCACCTTAGTCTCTAGACCAACATCATTGCTTTTCCGTACTCTGGAGAGATCCCTGACAGCAGATTTTTCCAATGCAATTAATTCACCTTTTGATTTCCTGACTGCTGGTGCCAAGAGTGTTGATGGTGGAGCCAAGAAAGCTGAAATTATCAACAATCTCAGTCTCTTCTCTTACCATCATGAAGCTGCTAATTGGCCCCGTCGTGAGAATCTTTGTTTTATTGATGTTGAACTTCAATCGATATTGAAGATACAGTCCTTGACTTTCTGCAGCAAATGCCTCATGTCCTCTTCAGTTTCAGCAAGCAAGGTTGTGTCATCTCCATAACACAGACTGTTGAAGTCTCCAATCCTAACGCCACATTCCTCCTCAGTAAGTCCAGCCTTCCGAATGGTCTGTTCTGCGTATAGATTGAAAAAGTATGGAGATAGGATGCCTCAATGATACACACCTTTCCTGATCCTGAACTATGCAGTATTCTTCTGCTCTGTTCTTACTACTTCTGCCTGGTCGAACCATAGGTTTCACATGAGCACAATTAAGTATTCTGATCCACACAATCAAATGCCTTTGCATAGTCAATGAAACATAGATAGACATTTCTCTGATATTCTCTGCTTTCAGCCAAGATCTACCTAACTTTGACTATGATGTCCTAGTGCCATGCCTCTTCTAACCCGAAGCTGTACATCAGGCAGTTCTCTGCTGATATACTGTTCTGGTCATTTCTGGATAATCTTCAGCAGAATCTTACTTGTGTGTGATATTAGTGATATCATTTGATAATTTCCACACTCAGTTGAATGATCTTTTTTTTAAATGGGAATAAATACAGATCTCTTCCAGTCAGTTGGCCAGGTAGTTAATTGTCCACCAGATTTCTTGACATAACCTGGTGAGTACATCCAGAAAAGTATCTGTTTGTTGACATATGTCAATTAGTATGCCATCAGTTCCTGAGTCAGCCTTTTTTGCCAATTCCTTCAGAGAAGCTTGAACTTCCTTCTTTATCACCATAGCTCTTGATTATACGTTGCTTCATTAAATTCTTCTGTGTAAGTCAATTCTTTTTTGATATAGTGCCTCTGTATATTCCTTCCATATTCTTTTGATGCTTCCTAGCTCATTCAACATTCTGCCTCAGCATCCTTAAATATTGCAACTTGAGGTTTGAATTCGTTGTTCAGTTCTTTCAGCTTAAGAAATGCCAAGCGAGTTCATCCCTTTTGATTTTCCAATCCCAGCTCCTTTCATTATAATACTTTGCTTTGTCTTCCCTTGCTGCCTTTTGAAATCTTCTCTTGAGCTCCTTAACTTCTTGATTTCTTGCCTTTGCTTTGGCTATTTGGTGTTGTAGTGCAATATTCAGAGTTTATTCTGACATTCATCTTGGTCTTTATTTTCTCCTCTGTCTTTGCAATGAATTTTTTGTTCTTTTTGAGTGAAATATCTGTAGGTGCTGTAAACTGATTGTATAGTAAACAAGGGACAAGATTATGAAACTTCTTAGCTATAATCAAATACCTTATGAGAATGGGGTCTTAGTTCTTGAAGTTCAGTACTGTAGTTGCAGGGGGATGAATTGATATAATATAGTTTACAAAGACAATGTGCTTCATACTACTTTGGTGAGTACTAATTGGGGTAATTGAGAGCTTGAGAGCAGATTTCTAAAGTGTACCTCTTAGTTTCTCCCAATATGGAGTAAAGAATAATAAAGAAAAGAAAAAGATTAATGTCAGTTTCTACGACCTTAAGAACGGAAAAACTCAACTTTCATTTCTCCAAGATTCTTAGAACAGAAAAACTAGATGGTGCCTAACTACTATTGCTGGCCATTCTCCAAGGGATCTATCTTTATAGGACCTTGACTGAGTGGGAGAGAAATGTGGAACAAAACTCTAAAATTATTTTTAAAAGACAAAGCTTACTAGTGTGAGAAAGAGTGGCAGAATTTCCCAATACTGCGGCCTTCAGTCTTTCTTCGAGCCTAGAACTGAAATCCACTCCATGAACTCATTTTATAGACAGGCCTATAAGGTGATCAGTAACACCAGGAAAGAAATCCTGCCTTAGACAAGTCAACCTTACAAGTTCAAAAGGAGAGTATATAATTAGGGATAGGGGGCTCTGATGGCCTAATGGATAAGGAGCTATGTTGCCAACCCATAGACGGAGATTTGAATCCACCAGCTGCTCCAAGAAATAAATTGGACAACCTTCTCCCACATGACTTACAGCCTATGAAAACCCACTGAAAAATCAGCTGTGAGTTGATTGTGACTCTATAGCAAAGAGGAATAGTAGTAAAGCTCAGAAGGCAGAGAAATATAAGGAAGAAGGATGAATGAAAACAGGAATCATAGGGAAGAAGTCGGAACTATGCATCACAATGTGGGAATGATAAACAATGTCAGAACACTATATATAAATTGCTGAGAGTCCAGTTGGTTCTGTAGAACTTTACTAAAATCACAATAAAAATCTTTTAAAAGGTGTTATTGTTCAGATGGATTATGAAGAATCTTGGTGAAGCAAATGGGAGCAAGTAGGAAGATAGCATGAGTGTATGTGCCTTATTTCTATTGACAAGAAGTTTTTTAACTACAAATGAACTAAATTAAAAGTTTATAAACAGATTGCAAAATTCTAAAATGTGACCTTAAACTCTAAGAAAAAAAGTCAATTAATATTGCGAATTTTATTTCAGTGATAACATTGAGATATCATTGATTATAACAAGTTTTCCTTATTTCACTTCCAACATTGTTACAATTCTATAAAGGAAACCCCACCTAAAAAAAGTATGTCATCTTGTTTTAAATTGTTGCTACTTTTAAAGTTCCTTACTTTGTTGCTCTGCTGGAGAAAGAGGAACAATCTCCTCCTATACCAGTCAGATCCAGTTTGATGGTACACACACACACACACAAATAATAAAAACTTTAAAGAAAAAAATCCTTGCATTGAGGCTATAAGTTTGTGTACTATTTTCCTCTTTATATTTACTTAGGTCTTACACTATACAATTATTAAAATTCAATATGCCCTTATATAGTTTTGCCCTTGATTTCTTTTTCTGAACTAAATTGTATGTAAGCCTTTTAGTGGTAAAAGATGATCTACTTTTTAAAAATGTCAATGATAAACATCACTTTATATTTTGAGGAATTGGCAGGGAAGCTAAGCAAAGCTTTATGTGCTTTTGGAAAATTTTAGACCTTCAGACAAAACTTGTACATCACGAGTATTTTTTCTTTTATGCCCTAATAAGCTTAGTTTTAAAATTACATAAATGTTGCACCTATATTTCTTGTCTTTTTAATTTTATAATAGTTTGCAAACATATTACTCTGTTTTATATAATGCTATAGTCAAAGATGCTCAGTTACAAATCACTTGTTATGCATTTGAGAGCTGGGCAACAAATAAGGATGACATAAGAAGAATTGATGCCTTTGAGTTATGGATTTTGAGAAGAGTCCTGAACATCCCAACAATTGCAAAAAGAAAAAACAAATATGTCTTGGAGGAAAAGCAGCCAGAGTGTTCCTTGGAGGCGAAGATGATAAAGCTTCATCTAACATACCTCAGACATGGCTGTTGTTGTTGTTGTTGTTGTTGTTGTTGTTGTTGTTAAGTGTTGTGGAGTCATAGGCGACTCATAGGGACCTTATGAACGAAAGACCTGGATGCTTGTATAACTTTCATCCTTTCTCCAGGTTCATAGGGTTTCTGGAGGCAAGCTGTTTTGGAAGTAGATGCCACTCCTGCTTCCAAGCTTGTTTTAATTGGGAAACTCCACCAAACACTGTCCACCATGGGTAATAATTATCACATTTGACACATCAGTGTCACAGTGTTCTGCTTCACAACAACCATGAGTTACCTCTGTACAGTAAGTGGACAGACCAGGGCTATACAACCTAGAAGAATGTTTGACCAAAAACAATTAAAATCAGGCCAGAGGACTGCAGATTAAAGTCGCCCACCTTTGGCTTGATAGCATCGCTTTCTGTCCACTAGGCCAACTGATCTCTCAGACATGGCTAGGAGAGACTATTCCTTGGAAAGGGAAATGATGTTCTGAAAGGTAGAGAGAGGGTCAGTGAAGGAGAGAAAAACACCCATATAAATTAACACAATGAGCGTTGCAACAGGCTCTAGTGTTTTAGGAAGTGTGAGGATGGCACAGGATCCAGATAGCTTGCTCACCGGGTCACTATGGGTTGTACTGGACTTGATGGCACCTAACAACAACAGCAACATAGTCAAAGAAAGATATTTAAAGAATCTTGATGAAAATGGAGGATACAACAAAGATGTGCTAAATATTTACAAATCACCAAGTGATATAAACAGCACTGAATTACCCACTACTTGCACTATAAGATGAAATCTTGGTGATCTATTTCTGAAAATATTCAAACTCATTGCCTTAGTGTCAGAATCAACTCATAGATAACCTTCCAGCAGTTTTTCAGACTGTGATTGACTTACTGGGATGTTGTTCATTTTTTGCCCCCTAAGCAGCAAGGTGGATCTGAATCAACCACCTTTGATGTGGGAGCAATCAAATCACTACCCTAGGGAACAATTCTACATTTTAGCATTTGATATTAAGTATCCACACACATGCAGTGCTCCCTTGCTTTGTTCTGAGGACTGCCTCCTGGTCCAAGTATAGGTTTCTCATAAGCAAAATCAAGTGTTCTGGTATTCCCATTCTTCTCAAAGGCAGCCACTGTTTGTTATGATCCACACAGTCAAATGTCTTCGCATAGTCAATGAACAACAGATAGACATTCCTCTGGTATCCCCTGCTTTCAGCTAAGATCCATCTAACATTAGCTACAATATCCTAGTATTGCGGCCTCTTCCAAAAACAGCCTGCACTTCTGGTAGTTCTCTGTTGATGTGCTTTTGGGAAGAGTGTGCCCTAGCTCCACACCCTTTCAATCTACATGCAGAACAGATTATCTGGGAGGCTGGGCTCTATGAGGAGAAATGTGGTATCAGGATTGAGGGAAGACTCATCAACAATCCACATTATGCAGATGAAACAACTCTGCTTGCTGAAACTAAGGAAGCCCTGAAGCACTTGATGCAGAAGGCCAAGGACTGCAGCCTTCAGTATGAATTGAAGCTCAATATCAAGAAAACAAAGATTCTCACCACCAGGCCAATTGAAAGGATTTGAAAGGATTATGATGAATGGTGAAGATATTGCAATTGTAAACAGCTTTAGTTTGCTTGGCTCCACAATCAACACTCTTGGCACCAACAGCCAGGAAATTAAACGATGTATTGTGTTGGGAAAGTCTGCTGTCAGAGGCCTATCCAAATTACTGAAGAGCAATGATGTCAGTCTGGAGACTTAGGTGTGCCTGATACAGGTCACGGTCTCTGCAATCACTTGCTATGTATCAGAGAGCTGGACAATTTCTAGGGATAATAGGAGAATTGATGCCTTTGAGCTGTGGTATTGGAGAAGAGTATTGAATATACCATGGACTGCTAAAAGAATTAACAGGTTTGTTCCTCGGAGGGCTAAACCAAGCTGCCCCTTGGAGGCAAGGATTCTAAAGCTTCAGCTGACATAATTTGGACAAGTTACAAGGAGAGACCAGTCCTTGGAGAGGGACGTCATGCATGGGAAGTTGGAGGGACAACGCAGGAGAGGAAGACCTTCAATGAGATGGAGTGATTCAGTGACTCGGGTAATGGGGGGTAGGTGTGTCAGAGACAATAAGATTGGCACAGGATAGGGCAGGGTTTAGGGCTGTTGTACATAGGGTTCTTTTTTTTTTCTTCAGCTTTTCAAAATGGTTTATTATTCTAATCATGAATGATTTTAAAAAGACAATTCCTTTTTCTTCCATTAGAAAAGTGACGAATCTTGCCCCAGACACGAGAAGCACCAGGCACGGGGCCTCCCACCCTTCGGAGGACCCCCTTCCAGACCTCCCTGCTTCTGTCCTGGCACCCAGGGCAGAGGGACCGCCAAGAGGGGAGGACATCACGGGATGGACGGAGGGGGCTTCTGCCCCAGTCTGGGTGTGGCTGTCTGAGTGTCCAGACGACTTCCTGACAAAGGACCCCAGATACCAGGAATAGGGGCTGTGTCAACTTGAGATGAGAATGGCTGCTCAGTAGAAACAACGGGAATGGAGCTTCATCCTGTGCCCACGGGGCTCCTGAGAGCTGTTCAGGGGGCTGGAAGCCCACCGTCCTGGGCACTTCTGGCCCCTGGTGTGAAATCCCCACGAGGCCGAGCCACCAGGTGAGGGCGTCAGTGTCTTCCTCTTCAAGGGGAGGGGTCTGGGAAGGGGTGGTATACCATTAAGAGGTGGGGGTCTCGTGGCTGAATGGGACCTCCCTGGCTCATCCAGTAAGGGAGGCAGTGACCACAACACATGGTGACCACAGGTGGGGGGGGGGGGCACGGAGGCCCGAGGCTCACTGGGAAAGAAGGTTCCGAAACAGTGCTTTGTTGTTGAGTCCCCTCCGCAGCGGCTCCATCCCTGAGTGTATCTGCACACGTCTGTCATCTGCGTGTGCACACGCGCTGGCCTATGTGTGCAGGTGTGTGCACCCAAGCGTGAAGGCTGGGGGGCTCTGTGGCTGGCTGGTGGTGGTCTGCTCCGAATCCTGGAGAAGTGGGACACAGGGGCTGGGAAGCTGGGTTGGCTGAGCTCCCAAGCTGGCCTGGCCCGTGGTGTCTTTGGGGCACTGGCTCCGGATCTGGTACACCACGGGAAAGAGCAGCAGCGCGCAGCCCACGGCGAGGAGCACGTGTACATAGGGTTCTTAGGAGTTGCAAGCAACTCGATGGCACATAACAACAACAACATCCACACCCATAGGTTTCCTTATTTTTTACCAATATCACAATAGAATAAAAATGCTGTAATTCTTCAGAATAATCTAATACCATATTAGTAATTGCACTTGTAGAGAGCCTCTTAATGAGAAAATTTGACAGCCTATTGAAAAATATCCATGTCTTGTTATTACAGTTTTGGAGTTAAAAAAAAACAAACTCCAAGAAAAATAATCACTGACCCTGTGAGTGAATTCATATTTCTAAGATTCTTTTATACTTCAGGAATTCAGATCATCCTTTTTTCCCTCTTCTCTGTGACCTATTTCCTGACTTCAACTGCACATTAGTGCATTTTATGTGCTGTAAGATGGGACAACAATCTCCACATCCCTATGGATCACTTGGTAGCCAATTCTTACTTCTTGGAGAGCTAGTATATCACCTGCACAGTCCTAAACATGCTAGTCAACTTCATAAGATCAAAATAATCTCTTTCTATGGCTGCCTCCTCCACGTCTACTTCTTTTCCATGAGATCTTACTCTTGTCGTTTATGGCCTATGATAGGTGCCTTGCCATCTGCAGTCATTACACTATATATCCATCATGACCGTCCAACACTGCATCAGAATGAGAGCCAACTGTTGGGTATGTGGCTTCTGCTACTTCCTCTTTCCAGTATATCTATCTCATCACCCAGCTTCCTTTTTGTGGTCTCAATATCATTGATGGCATTTATGTGACTCAAGGCTGCTTATGAAGTTTTCTGTTCCAGCTGCTGCTACTGAAATAATCTGTGCCATCTTTAACTCTGCCCTAACTTTGTCTAACTTCTTCTTAATTATCACCTCAAATACTCTGATAATCAGTGATGTACTGAAGATTCCCTCAGTAGAAGGTTGAGGTTGACCTTCTCCAAATGTGGCTCCCACCTATATGTGGTGTCCCTTTTCTATGGCACTATCATGGTGATATATGTAAATACAACAGCAGATAATTCAGCTGGGGATCAGAAAATTGTGACTTTCTTTTATATTCTATTGACCCTACTGTTCAATTCTTTGATCTCTAGTCTCTGGAATAAAGAGAAGAAGCAGATCTTCAGGAAATTATTTAAGACTTTACTATTTGCTCAAAGACAGCTTATCAAGAACTAAATCTCACAGTAGGATATATGTTGTTCATTGTTAAGTGTTGATAAGTCAATTCTGACTCATAGGAAAAAGAATTAACATTGCACAATTTTGCTCCACAGCTATCATAAACCAGAGCTCTGGTAGCACAATCTGTGTCATAGTCATTAAAACAGCACAGGTAGATTTCTTTCTGGTATCTTCATGCATTAGGTAAATCTGTTGTCAGGACCTTTCCAGAGTACTGAGAAGCAACAATGTCAGAAGGGCAGCAGCAGCCAGAGCTGAACCAAAGAATTGACGTAAGACGGGATTTGGGGGTCAGGGAGAGACAATATTGGCAGGACCAAGAACTTTGCTGGACAATGGTTGGGAGGGTAATAATGGCAGGACTGAGAATTTGGGAATATTTAGAGACATGAGGGTGGATGCTGAAATGCCTGCATGCACACTTTGGGAGTTGTCTACACTGTATTTGTTATTAATCTGAATTATAACCTTATTATTTGGCCAATATGGTTCTGTGTGGTTGATGAGCTAACACATCAGATTTTGGACCCAGGAAACAGTAAGACTGATGTTGAAATGAGTTGAAAGAGATATGAAAGAAGAGGGGCATGTCTGAACTCATAGGAATTGGTTTGTTATTGATGCGGTGGATGGGGACAATTTCCCTAGTGAAGCTCATAAAGGCCAGATATGATGTTCTTACAATGATGAATAGCAATGCTATGAACATTGGTGTACATGTCTCCAATTGCACCTCAGGTCTCTTTTTCTTGGTGTATATTCCAAGCAGTGGAATAACTGATTAAGCAGACAGACTTCCATTATTGATAAAGCATGTTATTTAAAAAATTCAAATATGGAACTTCTGTGTTCAGCTTTCTGAGGATTTACCAAACTGCCTTCCAGAGTGGTTATAACATTTTACAATCCCACCAACAGTGTATAAGAGTTCCTATCTCACCACATCCTCTCCAACATTTGTTACTTCTTGTCATGTTAAACTTTGCCACTGCTACTGGACTGAGATAATGTCTCATCATGGTTTTGATTTTCATTTTGTGTATTGCCAGTGATTTTGAACATTTCTTCATGTGTCTATTGGCCACCTGATTATCTTCCTCTATGAAAATTGTTTCCATGCTTTTTGCCTCCAAGTGAATTTTGCTCATTTTACATGCCTCAAAATAAAAATCTCCAAGAGAGGCAAGGTCCACACAGAGAAAAACAGTAAATACTTGCTTAGAGATGCATTTCTTAAAAAGAAATAAGTATAATGAAGCATATACATTGTTTCTGGGTGTAGCAAATAAATGTAATAAATTTTATATTTGATAATAAAGGATGGAAATATATGTCCCATGGTATATATCTCTCCATATTTTAGAATAAAGCATAAAAAAGTTCCTTGATTCAGCAGACTTCCATTATTGAAAGAGCATGAAAATAAAAAAAAGTCAAAGTGGTCTCCCCCACCCCAGTCCGTGACCCCGCTGCCAGCTCTGAGCTTTGGGACTGGCAAAGTTGGGTGCCACACAGACGCAGTGGACAGAGGGAGTGAATTTGAACTGGGACCCACCCCTGCACCTTTGACCCACGTCTCCAGGTACCGTATCACCTCCACCGCCCCAGTCCGCGACCCCGCCGCCAGCTCAGAGCTTTGGGACTGGGAATATACCCTAAAGAGACCATAAATGACATCCAAGTAGATATATGCATACCCATGTTTATCACAGCTTTGTTTAAAATAGCAAGGAGTTGGAAACAACCTAAATTCCCATCAACAAACAAATGGGTAGAGAAGCTGTGGTATATCCGCACAATGGAATACTATGCTGCATTGAGAAACAAGGAACTCATGCAATATTATTCAAAATGGAGACCCTGGAGGACATTATGCTGAGTGAGGTATCTCAGTCACAAAGGGACAAATGCTATATGGTGCCACTGTTGTAGAATGAGGCTGGCAT
>NW_006399776.1:19002028-19003342 GCF_000299155.1 Elephantulus edwardii
AGCTCCACCCTCCACCAGGATAACCCTTCACATCTGCCAAGTCCCTTCAGAAAATATCTTCCATTGTCCAACCCATGATCTGACACCTTGTATCTTAAGCTTTCTTGGCTTCTGTGATTCCAAACACGTCAACTGCTGACATTTTGTTTTTCTTCTGACCAGTGTCTCTTAAGATGAGTTGTACTGTCTCCAAGAAAAGGTGACGTGTCCTGTAGAATTCCTGTGTAGATTATGTTTTCCTTTCTGGTTTTTCCTGGGTACCTGAAAGATGCCTCTTTGCTGTTATCCGAGATGACCTTCCCCAGTGCGCAGCTTCCCATCTTCCCTTTCGCCCAGGTGCAATTCTCCGGCTGGTTTTTCCTGGGTACCTGAAATTAGTGATCTTTATTATTGTTCACCTTTCAGATTTACAAAAAACTATTAAAAATATCTTGGCTTGGATCAGGTACACATTATCTTTTAACTGACATCATCTCTCTTTAGCACTTGGAGAAGTTCTTGACAATAAATTTTCCCAATTCAACACGTATTTTGGTTTTTTCCTGGTAGTTGGAAAATTTCACCTTGGTGGCAGAAATGAGGCTGGAGTTGGAATAATAGAAGTTTATACAATTAATTATTTCTTCATTGTGGATATCTTACTTTAAAAAATCCTAAGCAGTGAGTCTACACAAGGACCTCACCTAAAGGCTACACAGAAATAAGATTTACAATATCAGCAGACAGAGATGTTAGAAAAGCTCAGAATCACAAGTTGAAGCAAGGCCAGGAACTGATTGGAACAAATCCTCAATTATTCATGCGCAAGTTAAAAATGAAGCTGAAGGAAATGAAAATAAATCCACAAGAACCAAAATACAATGTTGTTTATTCCACCTGAATTTAGAAACTATGTAAAAAATAGATTTGCTGCATTGAACATTAATAGCTGAAAAGGAGATGAGTTGTTGTGGGATGACATCAATTCATGAAGAAAGCAAAAGATCATTACAAAAGCGAGGAAGAGATCAAAACTGATGTCAGAAGAGATACTGAAATTACCACAAGTACACAGAGAGGCCAAAGTAAAGGGGAAAAAACATTGAAGGAAGAGAGATGAAGAAATATAAAAAGGCAGTTCTAGAAGACAAAGTATTATACAGAAATACGAAAAAGCTAGAGTTAGAAAACCAAAGAGGAATAAGACCCTCAGCATTTCTCAAGTTGAAAGAACAAACAGAATTACAGGTTCTAGCCTTGTGTTACAATACTGAACGATTCTATGGACAAACAAAGGAAGATGGAAGAGCTTGTGTGTGTGTGTGTGTGTGTGTG
>NW_006399776.1:19004178-19007530 GCF_000299155.1 Elephantulus edwardii
GACTTAAACATAGGGTCACACAATTTGATAGGTAGAGGGAGCAATTGGTAAAGGAAGGGGGAAAGGTCTGGTGTGAAAAAACAATGTATATGAACTTTATTAACATTGTATGTAAATCAGTATAAAATAAAATTTTTTAAAAATAAAAAAAGTCAAAGTGGAAAATATTTAGGTCATAAAAGGGTTATTACAAACTATCTGAAATCCTTATTTACCATGATATTAAAATTTGCTTTATATGGTTGTGAGAATTTATTGAAACAATATCTGGAAAGATCTAAGCACAGAGTAAATACCCATTAAAAACTAGCTATTACATGAAAACGAGTAAATGTTTGCTGTTTTGTGCCACCAAGACCAAACTAATAGCTGGCCGTCTAGAAGGTTTTCAGAGGCTGTAATGTCACAGGAGGAGATTGTCCATCCCTATCCTGTGAAGCACCTTGTGGATGCAAACCACCTGCCTTTGGGTTGGCAGCATAATGTTTTACTAGGCCACCAAAGACTCCCAAGTATATGTTTAGTGGCTTCCTTATAATCTATCACTCTTAGAACAGAGAAGCAAAGATCACCCTCACAGGGAATAAATGAATTCACATTATGCTGAGCTTTGAGAGTTGCATCAGGGATAATGGGAATGGAAAAGCTAACATAGGCAAAACCAAACCAAACCACTTCTATTGACTTAATTCTGACTCCTGGAAATCCTCCACCAGATTTCTGAGTCTATAAATCTGTATGAAATGACACTGACTATTTTTCTCCTGAAGAACAACTAGTAGATTCAAACTGCCAGTCTTTAAGTTAACAGGCTAATACCTTATTCATTACACAGCAGTACTCCTTTAAAACAATTATGTTTTATGTGTTGTCAAGACGACTACAACTCACAGCAACCACTGGAACAACGGCTCTGAATTCTGCCCTATTCTGAGCTAATCTCATCATCTCTGGTACACCTGCCCTGCCCCCATTGCCACAGTCATTGCTATGTGTCAAACCATTTCATCTGGGGAAACAGCAGCCTTTTCAACAAATGGTGTTGGCAAAATTGGAAAACTATCTGTAGAAAACTCAAGCAAGATCCACACCTTACTCCATACACAAAAACCAACTCAAAATGGACCATGGGCCTAGGACTAAAACCAAGGACTGACTATACATTTCATTAACAAAAAGCTTGGAAGAACTCTAGAAGTCATAATGCACAACATAAACAGTCTTCCAAGCATCCTGAAAAATCTACAACTAGAAGAGGATAAAATAGATGAAAGGGACCCTCTAAGAATCAAATTCCTATGCATAACTAAAAATTTATCCAACACAGTAAAAATGGAAGCCACAGACTGGGGAAAAATATTTGGTAATGACATGTCAGATAAAGGACTTATATCTAAAATTTATAAAATATTCGAGCACCACAACAAGATAAAGATAAATAACCCAATTGGGAAATGGGCACAGGATATAAACAGACACTTCACCAAAGAAGACATTCAGATGGCCAACAAATACACGAAGAAATGTTCAAAATCCCTAGCTCTAAGAGAGATGCAAATAAAAACAACTATGAGATATCATCTCACCCCAGTCAATATAGTAAAATTTAACAGAGCAGCAAACAACAAATGCTGGTGAGGTTGTGGAGAAACTGGAACCCTTATTCACTGTTGGTTGGAGTGTTAAATGGTGAAACCACTGTGGAAGGAAGTATGGCGCTTTCTCAAAATGTTGCAAATAGAAATACCATTTGACCCAGCAATTCCATTACTGGGAATATACCCTAAAGAAAATATAACTGCCACACAGGCAGATATACGCACATTCATGTTTATTGCGGCTTTGTTCACAATAGCAAGGAGTTGGAAACAGCTTAAGTGTCCATCAACAAACGAATGGATAGAGAAGCTGTGGTATATTCACACAATGGAATACTACACTGCATTAAAAAACAATGAACTCATGCAATATTATTAAACTAGTATTTTTAAAAAAAAAAACCAACTTCGAAAAACAAAAAAAGAATCAACAAAGGCAAAACATGCAAAAGAGCATCTATATTGGGTAATCTATAATCAGTGAGAGTCTTATTCACTATACTATTTTAAAATATCCTAAAACATAATTTCATTTCCAACAAAAATAGTTTACATTGACAGGCACTATACCGTGGAGTTTCTAAATATGGCCTTTAACACTAGTTATATAAAATGAAACATATCAGAACATGCCGGATTTTGAAGATCTGCCTCACTTACTTTGGGCATGTGGCCCAGAGAGATTGGACCTTGGAGAAAGACATCATGCTCAGAAGAGTGGAAGGACAACACAAGAGAGGGAGACCCCGAATGAGATGGATTAATACAGTAAGTGGGACAATAGGGGTTGATGTGTCAGAATTAGAGAGACTGGATCAGGACAGAGAAAGGTTCAGAGCTGCTGTATATAGGGTCACTATACATCGCCGGCAACTCAACAGCACATAACAACAGTAACATACTATGACAGGTTTAGAAGCACGAGTGGCATTCACTTCCTAAACAACATGCCTCTGGAAACTCCACAAACTTGGATCAATGTCAATAGTTGTAGAGGGGCTTCAGGCCTTTTGTTCATAGAGTCGCATATCTGCTTGTTTGGTTTTTTGGTTTGTTTTTTTTTTTTGCAGTCCATGGGATATTCAGTACTCTGCTCCAACTCAAAGGCACAACTTTTTCTTCTGTAATTCTTGTTCATTGTCCAGCTCACAGTAAGTGACTTAATAGACCATGGCCTGAATCAGCCATATCTTAGTCTTCAAACTGGCATCATTGCCTCTGGAGAGCTCTATGACAGCAGACTTGTCCAATGTAATCTATGTCCTGATCCCCTGACTGCTGGTATCAATGTATCATACTGATGGACTTCTACTCATTCTCTGATTCTCCAACTTCCCCAGTAGGATGTCTTTTCCAAGGACTATGCCCTGCTGACAACATGTCCAAAGTATATGAGACAAAGTTCATCACCCTTGCCTCTAATGAGTAACTGTTTCCATTTCCTTCAAGACAGACCTATTTGTTCTCTACTTGTTCTTTTAACAGTCGATGGGATACTTAGTATTCATTGACAACACCACAACCAAATGGCATTGATTCTTCTCTGTGGTTGTTGTTGTTATGTGCCGTCGAGTCGTTTTCGATTCATAGCGACGCTATGCACAACAGCCCTAAACGCTGCTCTATCCTGCACCAACCGCATTGCCTCTGACACACTCATCCCGATTACCCCAGTCACCGAATCAATCCATCTCATAGAGGGTCTTCCCCTCCTGCGCCGTCCCTCCACCCTCCCAAGCATGATGTCCCTCTCC
>NW_006399776.1:19012001-19025454 GCF_000299155.1 Elephantulus edwardii
GAGAGAGAGAGAGAGAGAGAGCGCGCACCAACTGAGATTTAAGGACTGAACTCTTGAGACCTTGCTACATCATTGGGCTTTGGACGTTGGAAAATACATTGTTGAGATCTTGACGTTTTCATGGGCCCTTGTCTGCTCAGAAGAGTTCAGCTCCTTCTGACAGCACAGGAAAAGAAATATGTGTACAGGTCAGCCATTAGCACCAACAGACACTTGAGGACTGTGCTGTTCAGAACTTGCTGCTTCTGTGGACTTTTGTCTTCTCAAGTGGGTACAGTTCTCTACCAACCAGCCACAGGAGAGACAGGTACACAAGTTGACCATTAACAACAGCAGACACTTGCAGGCCAAACTGTTGGGACCTTGTCAATTCCTGGGGCCTTTTTCTCCTCAGGTAGAAACTTGTTCCCTCCTGATCAGCCACAGGACAAGAGACAGGAGCATGGGATGGCCATTAGTAGCAACTGAAATTTAGGAGCTGCCCTGTTGAGCCCTTGCCACTTCATTGGGCTGTTTCTCTGTGCAAAATATCCCCAGCAACACTCCCAGGACTTTTTCTTCCCTGGGACAACCCGAGTTCTCCCATCAAACTACAGGACAAGACTGAGAAGTGGGTCATGGACAGCTGGGCAAAGGGAGAGATCTCAGCTCCCTGACCCTCAAAGTACAATCAGATAAGAAACTAGCCATAAAAAGTGGGAAACAGAGCCTCCTATAGACAGTGGCAAAGATTGTCACTGGGAACCTGAATTAGGAGTAACACTTAAAGTCTGCAACTTCTCTGTTGTTGCTTATTTTTTATTTAAGTACAATTCCTATTGACCCTATGAACAAAAGGTCTAAATTTTGTTCTTGCCTGCGCCATCCTCACAATCTCTGATATTTAGACCTATTTCTGTAGTCACTGTGTCAATTCAGCTGGCTGAGGGTCTCCCTTTGTGTCAATATCATTTCACTTTCCCAAGTATGTCGCTGTCCAAGGAGTAGCCTTTTCTAGCAACATGCCCAAAATATGTGAAATAAAGTTCCATCATCTTTGTCTCCAAGGAGCACTCTGGCTGCACCTTCTCCAAGACATACCTATTTGTTCTTTCAGCATTCTATGGATATTCAGTGTTCTTCTCCAACCCTATACCTCAAAGGCATCAATTTTTCTTCAGTCATCCTTAGACATTATCCAACTCTCAGATGCACAGGAAATGATTGAAAAAGACCATGGCCTAAATCAGGTATACCTTAGTCCTAAAACATCATTACTCTTCAATATGTGGAGAGTTTCCTGACTACAGACCTTCCCAGTGCAATACATCTCCTGACTTCTTGAGTGATATTGCCAAGTGTATCTATTATTCACTCAAGTAAGATGAAGTCATTTACAGTTTCAATCTTTATTCAGTCTATCATGATGTTACTGATCAGTCCAGTAGCAAGAATATTTTTCTTGAGATGCAATCCATACTAAAGCTTGCAGTGTTTTTAACCTTTTACAGCAAGTACTTCAAGTCTTCCTCACTTTCTACAAGCAAGGTTGTGTCATCGACAAAATGAGGGTTATTGCTGTAGTCTTTGATCTTCTGTAGCAAGTGCTTCAAGTATTTCTCACTGTCAACAAACAAGGTTGTATCACCTGCATAACAAAGTTAATGATGCGTCTCACTCCAATCTTGATGTCACATTCTTCTTCAAAGAGTCCAGGTTCTCAGATAATCAACTCAGTATACAGATTGAATAGTTTTGAAGAAAGGGAACAACGCTGACACAAATCTTTTTTCATGATGACTATGTCCAAGGCTGCATAAGTCATTTGCAACATGTCACTTGGTATCTCACTGCTTCCAGAGGCCTTATTTCTTGCCAATGCCTTCCATGCAGTTCAACTTCTTCCTTCATTACCATTGGCTCTTACTCATATGGTACTTCTTGAAATACTTCAGTGTTGGCCAATTCTTTTTGGTACAAGGATTCTATATATTCCTTCCATTTTCCTTTAATGCTATTTGAATAATTCAAGATTTTGCCTGTAGCGTCTCTAAGTGCTTCCATTAAAGGGTTTAATTTTGTTTTCAGTTCCTTCAACTTGAGAAATGCCAAACAAGTTCTTCCTTGTTTATTATCCTGTTTTAGGTACCTGCACATTCCATGATAATACTTTGCTTTGTCTTCTCAAGCTGTCCTTTAAAAGTTAGAAAATGGTGAAATGTTTGTTCATATCCTGTGTCTATTTTTCAATTGGATTGTTTTTCTTTATCATCTTGTTGTGCTCGAGTATTTTATAAATTCTAGATAAAAGTCCCTTATCAGACATGTCACTACCAAATATTTGTTCCCAGTCTATGTATTCCTTTTTTACCCTGTTGGAGAAGATTTTGGATGTGCATAGGAATTTGATTCTTAGAAGGTCCCATTCATCTATTTTATCCTCTCCTGGTTGTAGGTTTTTCAGGATGCCTGGAAGACTGTTCATATTGTGGACTAGGGCTTCTAGAGTTCTTCTAAGCTTTTCTCTAATCAAGTTTATAGTCCTTGGTTTTAGTTGTACTTCCAATGATCCATTTTGAGTTGATTTTTGTGTATGGGGTGAGGTGTAGATCTTGCTTGAGTTTTCTACAGATAGCTTTCCAATTTTACCAAGACCATTTGTTTAAAAGGCTGTCGTTTCCCCACTTAGCTGATTTCATCTCCTTGTCAAAAATCGGTCGATCATAAGTAGATGAGCTTATTTCCAGGTTCTTAATTCTATTCCATTGATCTATGTGTCTGTCATTTTACCAGTACCATATTATCTTGACCACCATGGCAGAATAGAAGGATTTTAAATCAGGGAGTGAGATGCCTCCTACTTTGTTTCTCTGTTTAAGAAGACATTCAGATGGTGAGCAAACACATGAAGAAATGTTCAAAATCCCTAGCTCTAAGAGAGATGCAAATCAAAACAACTTTGAGATAGCATCTCACCCCAGTCAGAATAGCAAAATTTAACAGAATAGCAAGCAACAAATACTGGCAAGGTTGTGGAGAAACTGGAACCCTTATTCACTGTTGGTGGGAGTGTAAAATGGTGCAACCACTATGGAAGGCAGTATGGTGCTTTTCTTTCTCAAAATCAATACACTTGGTATCAGCAATCAGAAAATCAGAAGACATATTGAACTGAGAAGTCTTTAGTCAGGAACCTCTCCAAATAATTGAGGCACAATGATGTCAGTTTGAGGACTTAGGTGTACCTAATTCATGCCATGGTGTTTTAAGTCACTTACTATACATCTGAGAGCTGGACAATGAATAAGAATGAAAGAAGAATTAATGTTTTTGAACTGTGGTGTTGGAGAAGAGTATTGAACATCCCTTGGACTAACAAAAGTACAGGCAGATACATCTTGGAGAAGGTGTAGCCAAAGTGCTCCTGGAAGCAAAGATAATAAAGCTTCATCTAACATATTTTGGGTGTGTTGCTAGGAGAGGCTATTCCTTGAAGAGGGACATCATGCTTAAAAAGGGGGAGAGCAGTGAAATAGAGGAAGACTCTCAATGAGATGGATTGACACAATGCAGAAACAGTCTTGAGTGTGTTGGAGGTTGTGAGTATGGCACTAGATAGGGCAGATTTTAGATCTGTTGTCCACAGGGTTGCTATGTGTCATTCTCCACTCAGTGGCACCTAACAACCACAAGAAGGAAGAAAGATTGTCCATCTACTTCTGAAATAACAGGCATTTCAAAAGACTATGAGCAATAGAGCACACTTGGGCAATTAGCTATAGCACTGGAAACTGAGCCTTCATATTAGAACACACAAAAATTGAGGAGGAATAGTTATAAACACCAGCTACTTATTGGGATTTGAATATATAAAGTATGAATGTAGGAACTTGGGCATTATAAAAAAGAGAGAAGAAATGCATAAATATTGACATATTAGATATTAGCAAGTTGAGATGGATTGCAATTGGCCATTTTGAATTGATCATATGGTCTACATATGGTCATAGCATATGCCAGGAATAATAAAATGAAAAAAGTGGGGTTGTTTTCACTGTCAAAAAATAACTTCTAGATCCATGCTGAAGTACAATGTTGTGAGTGGTAAGATACCATCTGTACATACACAAGGAAGAATTGTTAATACCACTATCATTCATATATATATACCAACAACGAAAGCCAAAGAGTAGAGAAGACTGTTACTAGTTTTTCAATCTGAAATTGATCAAACGTACAACCAAGATTCATTAATATGAACAGAAAAGTGCAAAAAGCTGGAGCCAGAAAATCAAAAGAGAAGAACTTGCTTAGCATTTCTCAAGCTGAAGGAAATGAAGAACAAATTCATGTCTTGAGTTACAATACTAAAATGTTATGGGCAAAATTTTGAATGATCCTGGAAGTGTCAAAAGAAGATAGAAAGAGTACACAGACTCACAGTATCAAAAATGGCTGACACAGAACCATTTCAGGAAGTATCATCTGATAAAGAAGCAATGATCATAAATGAAGAGGTTCAAACTGATCTAAAGGAATCGGCAAAAAAATATGGTCCTATGAACTGATGGAATACCAACTGACATATTTCAACACACAAGTGTAGGACTTTATGTACTTACCACATTGTACCAAGAAATATAGAGGACAGCTAAATGGCCAACTGACTGGAAGAGAACCATATTTATTCCTATTTCCAAAAAAAAAAGATGATCGAATAAAATGTAGATATATCAGACAAAAAAATCAAAATCACATGCAATAAACATCTTGCTGAAGAGTATTTAAAAAAAAAAAGAAACACAAAACCTAGAAGAGTATATTGGCAGAGAACTTCCAGAAATAGTAGCTGGATTGAGAAGAGGCCACAGGTCTAGGATTATCACTGGGGATGTCAGCTGGATCTTAGCTGAAAGAAGAGAGTACTAGAAAGATTTCTATTTGTGTTTTATCAACTACACAATTGACTGTGTGGATCACAACAAATTGTGGCTAACATTGACAAAAACAGGAATACAAAATACATTTTATTGTGTTCATGCAAAACCTATACCAAGAAGCTGTTGTTTGAACAGAGCAAGGGAACATTACATGGTTAAAATCAAGAAAAGAGTAGGTCAAAGATGCATCATTTCTTTGTACTTTTTCAATCTATATGTTGAACAGATAGTTCAAGAGGCTAGACTTTGTGAAGAAGAATGTGGTATAAGAATTTGAGGAAAACACATCAACAACCTGCATTATACAGATGAGACAATCTTGTCACCAAAACTGAGGAGGACTTGAAAAGCTTGCTGCAGAAGATCAAGGACTGCATCCTTCAGTATGGATTGCATTGCAGCATCAAGAAAACAAAATCATCACCACTGGGCCAATATGCAGCATCACAATAGATGGAGTAAAGATTGAAGTAGTTAATAATTTCATCTTACTTGGATCTGAATCAACAACATTGGCACCAGCAATCAGTAAATCAAAAGAGAAATTGCACTGGGAAAATCTGCTGTCAAGAACCTCTCCAGAGTGCCAATGAACAATGATGCTAGTCCAGAGACTAAGGTGCACCTGATCAATACCATAGTCTTCTCAATTGCTTACTATCATCTGAGAGTTAGACAATGAATAAGGATGACAGAAAAATTTATTCCTTTGAGTTGTGATGCTGAAGAAAAGAATTGGCCATACCATAGACTGCCAAGAGAACAAACAAGTCCTGAAAAGGGTGAAAACAGCTTGCTTCTTGGTGGCAAGGTTTTGAAACTCTGTCTCATATACCTTGTGCATGTTGTCAGGAGGTATCACTTCCTGGAGAAAGACATCATGTTTGGAAGGGTGAAGGGAGAGCACAGGAGAGAAAGATCCTGAATGAGATGGATTGACAGTGACCGTGGTCATGGGGTTAGGTACGCCAGAGATGGTGAGGTTGGCTCAGGATGGGGAAGGGTTCAGAGCTGTTGTTGATAAGGTCACTATGAGTCATGGCCAATTTGACAATATATAACAACAATATGAATAAAAAGAATAATATTTATTATTAAAGTTACAACTCAAAAAATTGTCTTATTGAGGAGTGAATTTTTGTTTACGAGGTAAGAAAATCTCAGAAAAGGAGGATGAGAATGATTACACAACTTAAAGAATGTCACTAAATGGGTTATGTACAAACTTGAATTTTTTTATGCTTTCTTCTGTATATTTTTAAAAACCCAAAATATTAAAACTAGTATTTATTACATATACAAATGCCAACCACATTTCTTGAACTGTCAATTTTCTTTAATATATATAAAATTTAACTCAATTTTTGCCAATAAATATTACATGCACAGATACATTTAGTAAAGAACATTTTATCCTTCAACAAGGAGAGCCCAATGGTAGAGGTCTCTATTGTAGCTGTTCTAACAATCCCTATTAATGCTTAATTATGCACAAGAAATTGTAATAATTCCTTAATACTAGAGGGAAAATGGCATTTTCTTTCACAGCTATGCAATTCTTTGGGGAATCACAAAACTTGAGTCTTTATTATAAATGAAAATCCAAGAATGGCCCTTACTGAACAAACACTATCAAATCATTAGGATAGATAGTCTCAAGTCCCAAAAGACCATGATGCAAGGAAATAATCATATATAATACCTTCACCTGGTCTTTCATCTTGACCATAAACATGAACTGTGCCATTGGGAAGAAAATCTCCTTCAGGTTTCACTTTTTGCCACCTATGAGACTAAATCATTCAATTTCTCAGGAGCTTCACCCATGCCTTTTGCTCCAGGGAGTGATATTTTATCTTGTTTCTCTGAACTCCTTTTCAGCATTCTTCCAAGGAGTTGAGTGTAATATGTGAGCCACAAATATTCCTTTTTCCCCCATGAATTTAATAGAAAATGTTTTATTCTTGTCCTTGACAAAATCAGGTATATTTTTATTTGATTCAAATGAAACTCAGCAAAAAAAAAAAAAAATAATAACAATTACAAAACTTAGTGATGAAAATTTTTCTTCTTGTTTCACTGAGTCTAGAATATATTTTTAAATTTGAATTTCCCCTCTGCATAAAATAAATAAGGCATTCTGGTTGACTAATGGGTAGAGAGTTGCACTGTCAACCCAAAGACAGGCTGTTCCACTAGTTGTTACACAGAATAATTCTGGGCAATCCCTTCCTATGCCATTTACAGCCTCTGAAAATCCACTGGAGAGTCAGCCATGAGTCAGTTCCAACTCAACGCCAATGAGTAAGTATGATACAGTAAATAAGATCTGTCTACAAAGGACTCCAGGGTTTCAAATGAAGGATATATTCACTAATTACTAAAGGAAGATATATTTTGCAAGGTCAGTAGATATAATATGGAATATATTTCTTTCCAGAAATATCTCCTCCCTCAAGCCCATATATTCGTTTTAATTTCATTAATGTTGCTTAATTTTATGTGAATAAATTCTAGCCTAAATAACAAAAATACTAGGCAAGTGTGTATTTTTGTTGTTTCTCATGTCTAGGATTTACTCTATCTAAATTGTAATGTTGGGCAATATCCTTCTTAGGAATCAGAACCAAGAAGAGTAAGTATTGGTAATTTCAAGCAAATCTACAGTCAGTCACCACTCTCTACATAAAACAAATTAGTCAAGACTGTAGAGAGTAGAGTTTTGTGCAAATAGGAAAAAAACCTACTTAAAAGATAACCTAAACAAAATTGTAAGATATCATTCAAACAAAATATTAAGAGATACGATTCCCTACAGAACATGAGTGATTATTGAATGAATTCTCCCTTTAAAAATATTTAACAGTACAGAATTTCTGTTTGGGGTGGTCAAAAAGTTTCAGAAGTTGCTAAGATGCTGGATAACATTTATGCCATTGACATGTACAGTTAGATTTTTTTTTCTAAATGGAAAATTAATGCTATATGTATTTTACCATTGTTGTTCACTGTAGAGTTTCCAACCGTCCCATAGCTGACCCTCTAGTGTGTTTTCAGAGGCAGTAAATGGCATGAGAGGAGATTGTCCATCCTTCTCCCACATATTTTACCATAATAAGAAAAAAAACAATAAACCTAACTTAAGTTCAAAAGACTGAGCTTAGATAATCTAAGGATTTACCTGGTCTTTTTGCTTTGTTATTATATAAAAAATCATTACTAAAATAATCTAATTAAAAAAAGGAACAATAACAACAATAAAAAATACCCAGTCCTTCTATTTTAGGTAACATCTCAATAAGCCTCTACAAGTGAGTCAACCATGCATATGGTAGAACCTGAAGAAGCCCTATCCAGAAATATGTCAGGAACTTGTCTGGCTCAGGGTCTTAGGTTCTTATATTAAAAAAAGCTTCTCTAAATGTTCCTCATAAAATGCAAAAATATTGTAGTTGATTTGAAAAGATAACATAATGTGTTAAAATGTTATAGTTAACCATGAGGGCTGAATCTGTCACAGCCACAATTGTTTCTCTATCAGCCATTAGCACACTAAAAAGCTTAGTGCATGTGTTTTTGGGTTTTGTGGGGTTTGTTGTTTTTTGGTGGGGTTTTTTTCCATTAATTACTTTACCTAGAACTCTAGAGGCCTAGTTGGAAAGGAGTTGCACTTCAAACTCGAAGACAAGTTGTTTGAATCCACTCACTAGCTCTTTCATGGAAGAAAAATGGGCAATGTCCTCTCTTGCTATATACAGCCTCTCAAAATTTACAGGACAGTCAGTCCCCATTCAATGGCAATGAATGAGTAACAATTACTGCAATAGGTCAGAGAGACAGCCTGTGAAAGCAGGAGGACTGAATTTTTACTGAATAACAACTACTTAGGGTAGAGGTAGCAGGAAGGAGAAAAGTGAGAAGTTTCAATTTTCAGATTTGTACAGATATAAAACACATAGATTAGACATCATAATGAAGTGTAGAAAGAAATAAATGCTTGTTTAGAAGTAAAACTTAAAAGGAGCAAAAGTGGGAAAGGAAAGTGAAGAACATGAAATCTTCCCAGAAATAGAAAATCTATCTATAGAAAATCTAGCTTACCATATAACTTGTCTTGTACCACTTTGGATATGCTATCATAGGCAAACTAAATTTAATCCCAGTCACTCAAAACTACTGCCTCACTAATACCAAACGCAATGATGGCCATATCTACTTCACATATTCAAGTGGAAATGTACCAAAATGCCTATTCACAGTAATTAGAAGCCAAAATACATACCTCTGCTTTACAATATGTAGGATATCTGGCAGTCAAGAAGAGGTGGTAGGAACATTTGTTTTTCTATCAAGCAATGTATTAATCATAAATACATGAAGGAACTTAAAGGACTATCTACTCTAGCATGAAAGCAGTCTCCTTTTTTTGGTATCTTTCAAATTCTATTGGTATGTTGAAGGTACTGGGAGTAAAAATAAACATTAATTTGTGCACTCCTTCGAAACAGTTTTTTAAAATAAATTTATTTAAATATTTTCTTTTTATATCAGTATTACAAATCACAGGAGCTCTTGTGACATATTCTGTAGAAAGTTGCTATGTTAACCCAAAAATGACATCTCTGGAAGTTCGAATTCACCAGCAACTTCACAGAAGAAAGAGGAGCAATCTCCACCCATGTGACAGACAACCTCTGAAAACCACTGGAGAGTCAGCAATAAGTCAGTTTCAACTCAGGAACAATGAGAGAAAAGATAGAGTATGAATTATGATGTGGGCATTCATAACACTATTGCAAAAACTTCACATACATGGAAATATCTGATACACTGATATCCCTGTAATATTCATAGTGCAGGTAGACAGACAAAAGTATAAATGCGTTAAATATAGATAATTTGCCAAAATCACCAAAATGTGCATTTCTAGTTGCTAGTCTACTTTTCTTAGTCAGGTCATTATTTGTTCTCAGTTCGTGTTTTATCCCTTTTATACTGTGTTCTATTAAAATGAGATCATGTGCTCAAAGGATAAATCATTAAAATCAGCTTTGTGACTTAGGCAAACATCTATTTGTTGCTTAAGCAGAAATTTATCAAATTATGAAGAATATTAGAGACACCAACATTCCTCATTACAATTTAACAGTGCCACCTGTCTTCTCCATGTCTTCCAGACTAAGGAATGCATCTAGCAGAGACATCACCAACTCCGTTACTCACTTTATCCTCCTGGGCTTTCCTTCAAGCCCAGAAGGGCAGCTCCTCTACTTCGGGGTCTTCTCAGTAACCTACATGTTGACCGTAATGGGGAATGCAATCATTGTCTGTGCTGTGTGGTGGGACCAACGTCTTCATACTCCTATGTACATATTCTTGGGAAATTTCTCTTTTCTAGAAATATGTTATGTCACTACAACCGTCCCTAATATGTTAATCAACTTCCTTTCCACAAGCAAGTCCATCTCCTTTGTTAGTTGTTTTGCACAGTTTTACTTCTTCTTCTCTTTGGGCTGTGATGAGGGCTTCTATCTTTGCATCATGGCCTTTGATAGATACCTTGCCATCTGCCGTCCTCTACATTATCCACTCATCATGACTAAAGAGTTGTACACTGGACTGGTCATCTTTGGATGGTCTGGTGGATTTATCCTTTTTGTAACCCCCATTGTTCTTATATCACGCTTGCCATATTGTGGGCCAAATATCATCAACCATTTTATATGTGATCCTGTCCCATTGATGATGCTATCTTGTTCTGAAGACACCACCACACAGTTTATTTATTCTACTTTCAATGTTATCTTCATGATTGGCACTTTTCTCTTTGTCCTTTGCTCCTATCTTCTGGTGATTCTTGCTGTACTACGGATGCCCTCAGCAGCAAGCAAACGCAAAGCTTTCTCTACCTGTGCTTCCCATCTGACTGTGGTGGTCCTATTTTTTGGCTCTGTAATGGTGATGTATGTGAACCCAGGATCAGAACACCCAGTGAAAATGCAAAAAATTGTCACCTTGTTTTATTCTGTGATAACACCTTTATGCAATCCTTTAATATACAGCCTCAGGAATAAGGAGATGATGGCTGCTCTAAGGAAAATCTTTGGGTCTGAACAAATTACTCATAAACTATAAATGAGAATCAGATTATATCTCACAAATGCCATTCACTTTAATAAGGCATGTGTGATATATTTTCTTGCAAAATTTATTAAGCTTTGTTAAGCAATTATTATAACAAAAACCCATTATCATCTTAAATAGAATGACCTTTTGAAAACTAAGTTGTAGCTGATCAATTACCTCATATGCACATGAAAACTTGACAAGGTATGAGGAAGATCAAAGTATAATTGATACTTTTTAATTATTAGGTTGGCAAAAAAAAATATATTAAATACACCATAGATTGTCAGAAGAATGAACAAATCTGTCTTGGAAAAAAAGTACAGTCAGATTGTTCCTTGGAAGTAAAAATGGTGAAACTTTGTACATGTACTTTAGATATGTTATCAGGAAGGATCAGTCCCTGGAGAAGAGCATCATACTTGGTCAGTGAAAGACCATTAATATGGAATTATATGGTGGCAGCAACAATGGAATCAAAATGCAACAACAATTATGAGGATAGAGCAAGACCGGACAGTGTTTCCTCCTGTTGACAAAGCCAACTTGGCAACATCTGTCAACAACATCATCTTAAAAATCATCACAAAACCCTTAAAATATTCTAAGAAGAATATATTTTACCAAGTTGTTATAGTAAATACCATGTGTCAATGTGGCCACAGCTCTCTGTATAATGGAACTGTTATTTATGTATTATAAACTCCAAAACTTTATGTTATGAATGTATTCTAAAAATCCTAAACTGTACAATGAGCGAGGATTTGAGGCCATTGTTGTTGTTGTTGTTATGTGCCATCAAGTCGCCTGAGGCTCATAGCAACCCTGTGTACAAGAGCACTGAATGTCGTTCTATCCTGGGCCAACTTAGCCATCTCAAACGCACTTATTCCCACCGCTCCAGTCACAGAATCGACCCATCTCATCAAAGGTCTTCCTCTCCTTTGCCGCCCCTCCACTCTGCCAAACATGATGTCCCTCTCCAAGGACCAGTCTTTCCTTGCAACATGCCCAAAGTATGTCAGATGAAGCCTCAGAATCCTTGACTCCAAGGAGCATTCTGTTTTCACCCTCTCCAGGTCAAACCTGTTTGTTCTCCTAGCAGTCCATGGTATATTCAACGCTCTTCTCCAGCACCACATCTCAAAGGCATCAATTCTCTTTCTATCATCCTTATTCACTGTCCAACACTCTGATGCATAACACGGCCATTATATCATAATATAATCAGCCTAATCTAATAAAGGGTAAGTCTCCTCAGCCATGTGACCTTCACTGATACATGCGTATGGACTCTCTGGTCAAGCTATAAGGCTTTTGGTCCAATTTTGCATCTGGTTTATGATCTCAAGCTTTGAACCAGTGGTCGACACTACCTGCCAACCTGATCTTTGCCTCTTTTGCCTCTAAAGTCAGCAATCTTTGACTCTGTTCCCTGACTTGACCTTGAACTCATTAGGCTCCCAACACAATTCTACTCCACTCCTCTGAAGTCTAACTCAAAGATCAAGGACTTCACAGCATCTTCAATTGAATAAATCATCTCTTTGAATCTTTCTTTTTCTCTGTGTATATACATGCGTGTATATGTATGTGTGTGTGTATGTATGCATATTTATGTATGAAATTAGTTTTTCTCTAGAGTGCCTAGACTAAGACATATATGAATGAAATGAAGTTTTGTGTTAAAAATTATTAATTTTATAAAAAATTTATTCTTTTTTATTTATTAATAAAATTTTATTAATCTTTAAATACATGACATTGTATGTATCTATGTATTTGTCATTTAGGAAACTCTATAGAGTCTTAGTGGTAAATAGTTGAAGTGCCATCCCAAAGGTATATGGTTGAGTGCACAAGCTTCTCAGTGGGAGTAAGATAGTCTCTGTCATGTCATGTCATTTTCTGAGAACCCACTGAAGGGTCAGGTATGAGTGGGTTTCAACTCAACACCTCCTAACAGAAGCAACATGTATAATTCATTTTCTTTAAGCAAGACAGGAAGGTACTTTGTACTGCTGATCTGAAGCAACTTACATATGCAAAATAAAGACTGCTTTGGGAATTTAGCATTTAAGCCCATAATTCTTCACTGGGATATTGTTGTTGTTGTTGTTGTTGTTGTTATGTGCCGTCGAGTCACTTGCGACTCATAGCAACCCTATGTACAACAGCCCTAAACTCTGCTCTGTCCTGTGCCAATCACACTATCTCTGACACTCCCACCAGTTTACCCCAGTCGCTGAATCTATCCACCTCATAGAGGGCCTTCCCCTCCTGCGTTGTCCCTCCATGCTCCCAAGTATGATGTCCTTCTCCAAGGACCAGTCTCTCCTCACAACATGTCCAAAGTATGTTAGACAGAGCTTCAGAATCCGTGCCTCCAAGGAGCCACCCGGTTTAAC
>NW_006399776.1:19025896-19027513 GCF_000299155.1 Elephantulus edwardii
GGAGAGGGCTGGGCGGGGAGAGAAGTGCAGCAATGAATGAATGGAAATCTAAATTCTCTGTTAATGTTCCTTAAAATTATTTTTAAAATAAAATAAAAAAATAGATACGTCCCCAAAATTATGACTATAATATTTATAAAAGTGAAGAAAAGGCATAACAAGTTAACAAGAACGAGAAGCCGTGATCAAATTGTTTCTCTTTATAGTCTTTGCTTTCTTGAAAGATAGACTATCAAGATGAATTATAGTTAAATCAAAATCTCTGCATTTCTGTTTCATCCTTTTTGAAAATATCTTGCATGGAAAAATCTGTGAACATGGGTTTTGTTAGGCAGTTTTTGTTGTTGTTGCTGTTTTTGTTGGTGGTGTGTGGTGTGTGCCACGGAGTTGGAACTGACGCATAGCTGACCGTCCAGGGTGCTTTCAGAGGCAGTTAGTTGTTCAGGGGGAGATTACCCATCCTTCTCCCTCAGAGCAGCTGGCGAATTTGAAGCACTTGCCCCTGGGATTGTAGCACAATTTTTACCATGACCACCTCTAAACAACAGATTGGAACCTTGCCTTTTTCTGCCCATCTTCCTGTTCTCCACCATGCTCTGGTTCATGGTTGTAGTCACTTTTTCAATCTCCAATTATTAATGGGTGTTTAAAAGTGATTCTTCTAATTTTGAGCCTTCCACATCAGCAAATAAAGGTCCACTATTGGGTGATTGATTGTTCATGTCATTAAGGTAGACTATTTTGAAGGAGTAAGCCTTGCCCAGTTGCATCATGAGTGTCATCCAACCTGAGGGGCTCATCTTCTGACACTACATCAAACAAAGTTCTACTGCTATTCATAGGCTGTTCCAGGGCCTGATATTTGAGAAGTGGATGGTGAATCTTGCTGCTTATTATGTGTTAGTCTGGGAGTTCCATTGAAACTTGTCCACCTCCATGAATGACCCCGCTGGTATTTTAAATATTGGTGGTATAATTTCCAGTGTAACAACAACATATAAGTCACTACAGAAGGGCAAACTAACAAATTGTGGTCTTTTGTACTCAAGATTTTTTATACATATAAGTGTATGTAAGGATATCAGTTTAAAGACTAAAATGTACTTGATCCAAGCCATGGTATTTTTCAACTGTTTCCTCTGCACCTAAAAGTTTAACAATAAATAAAGACAATAAAAAAAGACTTAATGCCTTTGAATTGTGGTATTGTCAAAGAGTGTTGAATATACTACAGACTGCCAAAAGAACAAACAAATCTAGTTTGGAGAAAGTACAACCAGTACAACCATGTGCTCCTTAGACTCTAGGTGGTAAAACTTTGCCTCGCATCTGGCATATATTTGGCATATTATCAGGAAATCCTTGGAAGAAGATATGATGCTGGGAAAGTTTGGTGAACAAGATGGATTGGCACAGGAACTGTAGCAATGGGGCCGAGCATGTCAGAAATGGTGAGGGTGTTGCTATATATGGCAAGGTTCTGATACGTTGTTCATAAAGTCAGGATAAGTCATAGCCAGCTTGATAGTATTTAACAACAACAACAATACAGACACACAAATGTAGTTCCTTATCTTTCCTGATTCTGTATTTATGTTACTGTAAATAACTATGAAT
>NW_006399776.1:19027613-19034497 GCF_000299155.1 Elephantulus edwardii
TGATGCTGCCAATTGGTCCAGTGGTGAGAATCTTTGTCTTCTTGACATTGAGCCTCAATCCATATTGGAGGCTGCAGTCCTTGACACTCTGCAGCAGGTTAAAAAATTCATGTGTGAATGAAGCCCACATGGCCAGAGTGTTATTTTCATGGTACCACTAAAAAAGAACAAATGGTCTTAAATTTGAATAAGGAATTTTAATAAATACAATAGCAACCTTAATTGTATATTAAGCAGTTTATCAGAGAATGCACTAAATAAAAATAATTAATTTAAAAATTATTAGTTACCTTGACTATAGCACTGGTAAGAGCTAAAGATATAAAGAACTAAGCATTATTCAGGAAGTATCTCACTGTGGTAAATCCCTTTAAACTATTGCTTTAAAAAGCCCTCAAACTCATTATCATTGAGTCTATTCTGACTTAGCATGAGCCTCCAATAGGTTTCCAAGGCTGTAATTTTTTTTTATTTATACTGAATTATTTGCAAAGTTTGAACACATAGCTTTTTACAAAAGATGTTTCCCATTTCCTTCACCCTAACCACCAATAAAATTAGGCGGCCCTATGATTAACAGTTCCCCTCCCTCCCCCCTTTCCTCACCCTTCTGCTTCCACCCTCCCCCCTTGGATCCTCATATTCATTCTACAATAATGGCTTTATAAAGTATTTGTCCTTGTGGGACTGAGTTCGTTCACTCAGCATTATGCTCTCCAGTCCCTCCCAAGTTAGGTAATAATTTACAAAATGATTGCTCCTGCGTGCTGCATAGTATTCCATTTTATGAATGTACCACAACTTCTCAATCCATTCGTTTGTGGTTGGACATCTGGACTGTTTCCATGCTCTTGCGAAGGTGAATAATGCCGCTATGAACATTGGTGTACAAGATTCAGTTTGAGCCTCAATTCTCATTTTCTTGGGCTATATTCCAAACAAAGGAATAAATAGGTCATATGGAATGTCTATGTTCAGCTTTTTGAGGAAGCACCAAACTGCCTTCTTGATTGGTTGTACCATTTTATAATCCCCCCCAACAATGTATAAGAGTTCCTATTTCACCACATTCTCTCCAACATTTATAACTTGCTGTCCTACTTAACTTTGTCAAGGCTGTAAATCTTAACAAGAGTCCACTTCTCATCTTTCCCTCTTAAAGCAGCATAACACTATGGACTTTGCCACCACAGGTCCCCAACACAACAGCTTCTGATGCCACTGCCAGACAACTGCTTTCCAAATTTCAGGTCCTTTCTCCCATTAGCAAAATAGACAAAGGGAGACCAAAGCATCTCATGCACGCAAGAAATTTATTAAAGAAAGATAGTTTGGCAAAGGAGAAGACACAGGGGCATCTGTGTTATGCATACATGTCTCTCTGAATAAAGGAGAGGGGAAAATTTTTTTGGCTTTTTAAAAATTTTATTAATTGTAATGAACGTTTACAGAGATTTTGGATTTCCATTCATTCATTGGTGCATTTTTTCTTCTCCCTGTCCTCCCTTCCCCCCTAGTTCACTCTTCCCTTTGAAAAGTAGAAGAAAAATTCTTTCATTGGTATAAAAACACACACAAAACCCAGTACACTTCACTATGCAGCCGTCATTCTGGACTCTTGTCATGTCCCTCATCTGTTTCAATGCAGTATACATAATTTATCCAATTTTTCTCAGTCTCACCCCAACCCTGATGTCAGTCCCATTCTACAACAGTGGCACTATGCCGTATTTGTCCTTATATGACTGAGATAGTTCACTCAGCATAATGTCCTACAGGATCACCCATTTTTAATAATATTGCATGAGTTCCTTGTTTTTCAATGCAGTGTAGTATTATTCCATTGTGTGAATATAACGCAGCTTCTCTATACATTTGTTTGTTGATGGGCACTTAGGTTGTTCCAACTCCTTGCTATCATGAACAAAGCTGCAATAAACATAGGTGTGCATATATCTGCCTGGGTGACAGTTATGGTTTCTTTAGGGTATATTCCCAGTAGAGGAATTGCTGGGTCAAATGGTACTTCTATTTCCAACATTTTGAGAAAGCACCGTACAGCCTTTCATAGTGGTTGCACCATTTTACACTCCCACCACCAGTGAATAAGGGCTCCAGTTTCTGCGCAACCTCACCAGCATTTGTCATTTGCTGTTCTGTTAAATTTTGCTATTCTTACAGGGGTGAGATGATATCTCATAGTTGTTTTGATTTGCATGAGAGGGAATAATTTTTAAAACTCTGTAAGGAGGTAGAGTTTCAAAAATTAGCCTATTGACAGGATGAAAGCATTATATTTATTTATGTACGAGGATAGGGATTCAAATTGGCACATAGGGGAGAAATTTTGGTAATAGTGCAAATGATTAGTGAGTTGTGTCTTTGGAGTTTTTTTGTTTGTTTGTTTTTTCTTTGGGTGTGTGTGTGTGTGTGTGTGTGTATGCCGTGAAATCAGGTCTGATTAGTACAGGAGGAGATTGTCAGTCCTTCTCCAGCAGAGCATCTGGTGGATTCAAACTGCTCACCTCTGGGTCAAAGGTTAACTCTTAGTTACAGGTAAAGCTTCTGAGCATGCTTTGAGCTGCTTTGCTCTGAACCCAGATTTCCAGAGAAATTAGGAATTTTAATCATACGCTAAGGTCAGTGAACACTAGAAGTGGCCTTGAAATAAATAGCAGGATGTTAAGAGGCTGAAGGGTTCAGTCACAAGAGGAATCCTAGTTTCCTATCTCAATATCCTATTTTATTTAATATGGTTAGTGTATAATTTCTTTTAAATGTTTTCATAAATATCCACAAAAGTCACTTCTGTAGAAGATTTTGATAATACTGTTGTTTTCACTTCCTTAGTCTTTTATTTTCAAACATAATGAAAATGAGCTTATAAATAGAAAGTTTTAAACTGAAAATAACTCCTTAATGTAAGATATAAAAATTATTGGTCCAACAAGTATTCAAAAGAAGCAAAATCACGATGAACACTTTTCTTTCATGGGAAAAATATGTCAAAGATGAAACAATTTGTTTCTGAAAAAAGTGTAGCTCACAGTCTCCTTGTCAAATAGACAACCTTTACTTTCAAAGGAATTCAAACTGAAGTTTATCTATAGTCTGTTTTTAACCCCTTAATCAATCCTTTCTCTATGTATATAGACCCATTTCTCTGAACACTGGAGTGCTTTGTATTTTTATTTACCAGTGCCCACTCAAGCTCTATTACTCCTTAATAAAACTCCTTTTCTTGTACTCTCAACATAGTACAAGATTTTCTTCTTTGCCAAATATAAAAAGATAATTTACAGAAATTTAATTTATATCATTTAAGAATTCACTTACTTCACAATGTAAGACGCAGAAGCCCTTGGATTTCCTTTCATAGAAAACCTGGGAATCCTGCTTTCTCTTCTAAATTTCATTTTTCTAGAAAGGTTCCTTTAAGCACATAAAGTATTAGCATTGTAAGTGGGGGGAAGGAAGTAGGCCTAGAAAGTCAAAGAATAAAAGCCTAAGACCTGCTTCATTTACATTTTCTTTCCCCACTGACCTGGCTGAAGGAGATCACCTGATTCTTATCTTGCCTTGCGCATTTCAACTAACTAAGAACATTTCAAATACCTTTGTTTCTTTTCTTTCTTGTGTCTGTGAATAGCCTGTCTCTGATAAGACTTTTCTTAGCTTTTACAATTACACCTTGAGCCCATTGCTGCAGTCTGGTGGCATGGTGGTAAGGAACTGCACTGCCAACATAAAGACAACAGTTTCTAAATTGAAAAATCCAGTAGCCTAAGGAGCTCTAGTGGCTTAGTGGTAAACAGCTGTGCTTTAATCCCAAAGGCTGTGCTGTTGTCCCAGAAGGATGGTCAATCTCCTCCCATGCAATTAATTGCCTCTGAAAACATATTGGAGGGTCATCTATTGGTCAGTTCCCTAGAGGACAACACATAAAAACAAACAATGACAACAGTCTGGACTTGGTCTCCACCTAACCAGGACCATTTGTTCCTAGTTTAACTGGAGGTTATTATTCATTCCCCTCATCTCCTTCCCCACCTCAAAAAAACTAAGAAAGTTGGGGGTGATGTGTTTCCCTTCATTTTAGTTTGTCTTGACTGTTAATGTTAATTTAGGATTATCTTGGCATATTCAGGTTTATGCGGTGAGCGTCAATCCCAGAACTTTGCTGTCTGATGCCACTTACTTACAAAACTAGAATTGATGACACTGGAGAGCAATTACAGAGCCTCTGTTACCATACCAGAGGTTGTTAGACAAGAACAGAGGGTAGGGTAGAAGAGAAAAGAAAGGGAAGAGTGAGAAATGAGGGAAGCGTTCTAGAAAAAATGTACAAGTTCTGAATTTAGATTTGAGAAATATATGTGAAATTACTCAAGAACACTTTTATTTTTCCAAGAAGATAGACTTTCTAACATCTTTTAGATAGATGTAGTCTCAAAAAAGAAGTTTCAAGGCTACATTTCAGTTTAAAAATACTGAGATTAATTTGGAAATACATGGACTAATACTAAGGCATTATGGTAATTCAGAAATTATTAAAGATGCTAAATTATAATCACCAATATGGCAATGACTCCACAGATGTTTCTCATAAGCAGAACATTGAATTAGGCATTCACCCAAAGTGTAAAATAGGGAATGTCTGCAAATTAGCAATGAAAGACTAGGAATGAGAATAATTGTAAAGGAACCCTGTATTCTATGCAGTACTGTTTTGTATAATATTTGCTTTAAAATGATCCCCAAACCTGCTTTTGAGCCTGAGCTAGTTTGAAAGGCTTATACTGCCACCTTGAGTCTCTAGACTAATACACACAAAGCTTGCGGAACAGGAGTCCCAGCTAAAGGAAAACCTGTTCCCTTTCCTGTAGAAATTACCTTGCCAAGACTATATTACCATCAGCACTAAATAACAGTGTATTATTCTTAAAAAATAAGGTCTTCAATATCATGAGACTGGAAGAAGTGAACAGTGCCTAGCTATCATTAACAAACATTTGGTCACAGAATCTAGAGAAGGATCCTGATCCACTGTGGTAAAAGCACAACTGATTTCAATTCTCATGGATTCTAGACTTTCTGGAACACTGCTAAAACTACTGCACTGAGATGATCTTTAAACCTTAAACCAGATATATTCCCTAACTTCTTCTTAAACCCAGATGATAGTTTTATAACTAGTTTTTTTTTTTAATGTCTGCCCTGAGCATTATGCGCTTTCACTAACTACATGTATGGAATTAAAATTACAATACGATCAAAAGATTAGGTAAGACTCCTAAGGGCAGTGTGTTTACTTGGGGAGTAAGTTTGGGAAAAAAGGATGAGAAAGGCTGTACAACTCAAAGAATGTATAAACAATGTCACCAAATTGTACATTGTACAAATTATAATATTGGTCTAAGTTTTTCTATGTATATTCTCAACAATAAATAAAAATAGAAATAAAGTCTTAACTTTTGTCCCTAAATGAGATTTTTGTTGTGATAGACTTTGCAGGATTTTGCCCGATTAATGAGAATCCCAGAACACTTGATTGTGCTAATGAGAAACCTATACTTGGACCAAGAGGCAGTCGTCAGAACAGAGCAAGGAAACACTGCATGGTTCAAAATTAGGGCGAGCGTACGCCAGGGATATGTCCTGTCTCCATACCTTTTCAACCTGTAAGCAGAACATATCATCCAGGAGGCTGGGCTCTATGACGACAAATGTGGGGTCAGGATTGGTGGTAGATCTATCAACAATCTGCGTTACGCAGATGGCACAACCCTGCTTGCTGAAACTGAGGAGGACCTGACGCACTTGCTGCAGAGGATCAAAGATTGCAGCCTTCAATATGGATTGAGGCTCAATGTCAAAAAGACAAATATTCTCACCACTGGACAAATTGGCAGCATCAGGATGGATGGCGAAGAGGTTAACGTTGTTCACAGCTTTAGTTTGCTTGGCTTCACAGTCAACACTCTTGGCCCCAGTAGCCCGGAAATTAAAAGACGTATTGCCATGGGAAAGTCTCTGTTAGGGACCTCTCCAGGGTACTGAGGAACAATGGTGTCTCTCAGGAGACTAAGGTGCGTCTGGTACAGGCCATGGTCTGTGCTATCACTAGTTATGCATCAGAGAGTTGGACCATGACTAGGGAAAATAGAAGGAGAATTGATGCCTTTGAGCTGTGGTGCTGGAGATGAGTATTGAGAGTACCGTGGACTGCTAGGAAAACAAACGGATTCATCCTGGAAAGGGTTAAACCGAGCGGCTCCCTGGAGGCCAGGATTCTGAGGCTTTTCCTAACATACTTTGGACATGTTGTAAGGAGGTACTGGTCCTTGGAGAGGGACATCATGCTTGGGAGGGTGGAGGGACAGCGCGGAAGGGGAAGGTCTTCTATGAGGTAGATTGATTCAGTCACTGGGGTAATTGGGATGGGTGTATCAGAGACAGTGCGAATGGCACAGGACAGAGCAGAGTTTAGGGTTGTTGTACATAGGGTCGCTATGAGTTGCAAGCTACTCAACGGCACATAACAACAACCAGATTATGAACTCTTTGGTGACAAGCATCAATAAATTTTGTCTTTCAGCATTTACCATTCATCTAAAGTAAAATTTATCAGGTATAGTGCTAGACAGGAGAAAATTATTTAAGAAATACGTCCCCTATGATAGGGTATTATGGTTATCACAAGAGTCCACAATTAAGGTTGACTAGTGGAATGTCAACACTTTAACTAACGCTTACCCCCACAATAAGGGATTTATCTTTAACTGCTCCACAAATTGCTGTCTGTCAGATACTCCTCTAAATCTGAACATTCAGATTAAGACAGACTAGGAAGAAGGATTGGCCACCCACTTCTGAAATAGCAG
>NW_006399776.1:19039049-19062124 GCF_000299155.1 Elephantulus edwardii
TTACACTATAGAAAAGTAATACTTACAAAATTTATTACTTTGATAAAATCCTCTGCCTAAATGCTAGGTCCTTCAAGAGTATATCTGATATCTGTGATGTCCTGAACTTTCTTGTTTTCTGTTATTTTCCATAACATGGTGTGATAACTAAATTAGCTTTGGGTTAAATCGGAAATAAAACAACTTGAACTTAAGATTTTAATTAATAAATTAGGGTTTCAGAAAAATGTCCCCTCTTCATGGATAAGAAGACTCAATATTGTGAAAAAGACAATCTTACCAAACCAATCTACATGTTAAATGCAATCTCAATACAGACACCAAGTTCTTTTTTCCAGGAGATGGAAAGGTAAATTGTTACATTTATTTGGAGAGGACACAGACCCCAAAGAAGTAAAGCATTTCTGAGAAACAAAAATGAAGTGGGAGACATAGCACTAGCACTCCCTGACCTCAAAACCTACTACACAGCTATAGTAACCAAGACATCATGGTACTGGTACAATAACAGACACACAGGTCAAAGGAACAGAATTGAGAAACCAGAAATGAACCCAGCTATCTACAATGCAGTCCATGGGCTTTGCAATTACTTGCTATGCATCAGAGAGCTACATAATGACTAAGTATGACAAAAAAGAATTGATGTCTTTAAGTTGTGGTGCTAGAGAAGTCTTGAACATACCATGGACTGCCAAGAAAACAAATAGGTCTGTCCTGGAGAGGATGAAACCAAGTTTCTCCTTGGAGGCTAGGCTTTTGAAGCTCTGTCTCACACACATGGGCACATGGCCAGGAAGGACCGATCCTTGGAAAAGGACATCCATGGAAGAGTGAAGGAAAAGCACAAGAGAGGAAGACCTTGAATGAGATGGATTGATAGAGTAACTATAGCAATGGGAGTAGGTGAGGAGTCAGTGACACTGACTCAGGACAGGGAAGGATTCATAACTGTTGTACATAGGGTTGCTGTGTGTCACAGGTGACTTGATGGCATATAACAATAAAATCTATGGTCAACTGATATTAAACAAGGAATTAAAATCTATCAAATGGGGAAATGACAGCCTCATCAACTGGACCTGTAGAAAACTAAAACAGGATACACAGGATGCACATCTCACGCTATACACAAAAATCAACTCAAGGTAGATCAGAGACCTGGGAGTAAAGCCCCAAACCATAAACTTCATCAGAGACGAACAGGAATCAAGCTTAGATGGCCTAGTCTATGGTATAAAGAGACTGCCAAATACAGCTAGAAATGCACAATTTGGACAGGATAAAATTGATGAATGGAACCTTCTAAAAAGTAAACCCCTGTGCATATCAAAAACTTTTTCCAACTTACTGAAAAGAAAACCTACTGATTGAGGGTAAAACATTTGACAATACCATTTCAAACAAGGGTCTCATATCAAAAGTTTACAGAATCCTACAGGACCTCCACAAGAGAAAGACAACACAATTACAAAATAGGGAAAAGACATGGAAAGACTTCACAGAGGAAGACATTTTGATAGCAAACAGACACACGATGAAATGCCCAAAATTGTTGGCAATAAGAGAGATGCATATCAAAACCACAATGAAATACCATCTCATCCCAGTTCCAGTGGCAAAGTTTAACAGGACAGCAAGAAATAAATGTTGGAGAGGATACGGTGAGATAGGGATCCTCATATACTGTTGTTGATTTGTAAAATGGTACAACCACTCTGGAAGGCAGTTTGGTGTTTCCTTAAAAAGCTGAACACAGAAATTACATACTGACCCATCTATCCCACTGCTTGGGATAATGAAAAGTGAGGTGCAAATGGATATTTACACTTTAATGTTCATAGCATCATTATTCACTATCCTAAGAACGTGGAAACAGTGCAAAGGTCCAACCACAATCAAATAGATTGAGAGATTATGGTACATTCACACAATAAAATACTATGCAGCACACAGGAGCAATGGTTTTTATAAATTACTACCTAACTTGGGAGGGACTAGAGAGCATAAAGTTAAGTGAACTAACACGGTCACATAAGGACAAATACTGTATAGATACATTATTGTAAAAATAGAGAACTAGTAAAGCATGCATGTATGAGGAGCTGAGGAGGAGGAGAGAATCAGAGGGGTGAGGAAAGGTAATCATAGATTCACACAATTTAATGGATGGAGGGAAGAGTGGGAAAAGGAATTGGGAAAGATCCAGCATGAGAAACAATATATACAAACTTTGTAATAAGATCAGTATAAAAGAAAAACTTTATTTAAAAAAATTAATACTAGGATATAAGAACACCAAGATTTGAGAAACTTCTTTGTGGCGACCTAGTATTAATTTTGAGTTGCCATCACAATTCTTCCTACCTTTAGCACTTCCTCCAACACAACTTCATTGCAGATGAAATATTTCCATTTTTTATTAGAATATCTTTATTCCTGTTTAGTTCTGTAAGGGTATTTGCTGTTTTATATCATTCCAGTGACATAATTATTGCTTCTAGAACTTTGAGAAATATTTCAATGTATTCTTGATTCTGTTTTTTGCATCAAAAGTCACTATTATTTTTTCAATAAATTTGGAGGGTTTTATTCTCTTAAAAAAATAGCTTTTGGTATAAGACTCTTGTCTGAGATAGTATTACCAAATGTTTATTCCCATTCTGTAGGTTTTCGTTTCACCTTGTTGGAAAAAGGTCTTGATTCACATATGAATTTAATCCTTAGAAGTTCCTATGCATCAATTTTATCCTCTTTAGATTGTGCATTCCTGATTGTATTTGGCAATCTCTTTATACTTTGGACAAGTGCATCTGTGCTTGATGCCAGAATACTCCTGGGCCTCCACAAGAAAAAGACTGATAACCCCGTTACAAAATGGGCAAAAGACATGGAAAGAATTTTCATAGATTATGATATTTGAATGTCAAACAGACACATGAAGAAATGCTCCAAATCGCTGGCAATAAGAGAGATGCAAATCAAAACACAATAATGTACCATCTCACTCCAGTAACAGTGGCAAAGTTTAAAAGGGCAGCAAGTAACAAATGTTGGAGAAGATGTGGAGAGAAAGGAACTCTTAGACATTGTTGGTGGGGTTGTAAAATGGTACAACCATCTGGAAGACAGTTTGGCACAAACAGTGGAACATTAAATAAAAACAAAGAATTTGCAAAACAATTCTTAATGTAGATGATTCTGGAGAATGTTATACTGCATGAAGTTAATCACAAAAGGACAAATAATTTTTGTTTCAGCATCATGAAAAATTTACAAATAGAACTATTTTTTTATAGTTACAAGGGATTGTAGTGGAGTAGGATGGAAGAAAAAAATCAGTAAGAAGATCATTAAGCTCAAAATTCACTGCCATCAAATCAGAACTGATTCATAGATGAACTTCTATTGGGTTTCTAAGGAAGAGATTATCTGTCTTTCTTGCAAGGAGGCAATGATGGATTCAAACTACCAGAGTGGAGGGGAATTTGGGTTAGCATTGCTATTCTCTATAGTAAATGAATGACACTAGCACTCTCTAACTAGATAATAGACACATATTAACATAGGTGGAAGGAAGGCATTATACAATAAAGATAATGAGAACCGTTATCACTTAAGAAAGGGAAGATATGATGGATAAAAGAGATTCAGAAAGCAAAGTGGAACACTGTTATGCACACAATTTTGCATCATCAATGACAACAAACACCAATCTACACGTGGATGCATAAACAGACAAGATGACTGGATTTGGGCAAGTAATAAAGATGATATATCAAGATCAAGCATAGGTTTGGTAGTTGATACTTCACCATGATTTATATATATTGTAAATATATCCATATTTATCCATATCCAAGATTCTCACCACTGGACCAATTGGCAGCATCAGGATGGATGGTGAAGAGACTGAGATTGTTCACAGCTTTAGTTTGCTTGACTCCACAGTCAACACTATTGGCACCAGTAGCCAGGAAATTAAAAGACGCATTGCCATGGGAAAGTCTGCTGTTAGGGACCTCTCCAAAGTTCTGAAGAGCAATGGTGTCTCTCTGGAGATTAAGGCGCATCTGATACAGGCCATGATCTTTGCTATCACTTGTTATACATCAGAGAGTTGGACAATGACTAAGGAGGATAGAAGGAGAATTGACGCCTTTGAGTTGTGGTGCTGGAGATGAGTATTGAGACTACCATAAACTGCTAGGAAAATAAACATTCATCCTGGAAAGGGTTAAACCAAGCAGCTCCCTGAAGGCAAGGATTCTGAGGCTCTGTCTAACATACTTTGGACATGTTGTAAGGAGGGACCGGTCCTTGGAGAAGGACATCATGCTTGGGAGGGTGGAGGGACAGCGTGGAAGGGGAAAGCCCTCTATGAGGAGGATTGATTCAGTGACTGGAGTAATCGGGATGGGTGTGTCGGAGACAGTGAGTTTGGCACGGGACAGAGCCGAGTTTAGGGCTGTTGTACATAGGGTCGCTATGAGTCACAAGTGACTCGATGGCACCTAACAACAACAGATACATCCATATAGTGGAATCTGTAAGAATGAAGGAGTTGCTATCCTAAAACCTCAATACCATGGTCTCAGGGTATATCAAGATCAATTGACATAATACAGTCCATAAAGACAATGTTATACATTCTAATTTGGTGACTAATAATCTGAATCTTAAAAATTGTGAGTAGTATAAATGGTTGATTGATTGTTATTGTTACTGTTAAGTGCTTTCGAGTTGTAGATGACTCATAGCGACCCTATGAACAAAAGATCTGAACCCTTGTATAATTTTCATCATTTCTCCAAGTTCATAGGGTTTCCAGAGGCAAGCTATTTCGGAAGTGGATGTCATTCCTGCTTCCAACCTTGTGTTAATCAGGAGCTTCACCAAACACTGTCCACCATAGGTAAAAATTATCACATTTGACACATCAGTGTCACAGTGTTTAGCATCACAGCAATCATGAGTTACCTCTGTACAGCAAAAGGACTGACCAATGCTATGCCACCTAGAAGAATGTTTGACCAAAAGCAATAAAAACTAGGCCTGAGGCCCACAGATTAAAATCACCGACGTTTGGCTTGATAGTGTCACTTTCTATCCAGTAGGCCAACAGAACTCTATGTTGTTGTTCTTGTTAAGTGCCATCAAGTCATAGATGACTCATAGCGACACTGTGAATGAAAGACCTAAACATGTGTATAACAT
Organism: Elephantulus edwardii; assembly: GCF_000299155.1. Taxonomy (NCBI): domain Eukaryota; kingdom Metazoa; phylum Chordata; class Mammalia; order Macroscelidea; family Macroscelididae; genus Elephantulus; species Elephantulus edwardii. The sequence goes on from NW_006399776.1 coordinate 19,044,267, forward strand.
TTATCATTTCTCCATGTTCATAGAGTTTCTGGAGGCAAGCTATTTCGGAATATTTTAATTAATTGCATTAATGGAAAATAGTATCATAAAACAAAAAAATCCATGAGTAATTGGGAAAGAACAATATGATTTGTAAACTTTTACTCAAAAATAAAAAATAAACTTTTAAAAAGTTTGTAAGCATTTTTTCAAATGTTTTTATTTTCTATTTGTATACAAAATTCACATTGTGTTTCATTCATGTGTATTGTGTTTCACACAGTGAGTACGGAAAAATCAATTGTAAATCATGTGCAAATAATTATCCAGCCAACCTTCTGTGCAATTGTACATGCCAATAACAGTAAAAAGTTTTAACTAATTCTGTCATTTAAAATTTTTACATTTATTCCATATTTTGTTCATAGGTCCTTGATGACAACTCTGAGAAAGCTGTAAGCACAAAGAATTAAATGTGGGTGTTTGTTCAACAGATTTTAACCTCCATTGCAACACTGTGATCAATTAAACCTGTATCTGAAAGCAATGGGAGGGGGAGGTTATAAACAGCTCTCAAAGGTGTTTCTAAGGTGGTTGGTCTCTACTTGTCTTGGGGGGTGGGGGGGAAGATGAGAATAGAATTTTTTTTTAAATAGAAATAGTTCAAATAAAGGATCACGCAAATCTCAACCTCCATGAACCTATGACGTGAAGAACTAGACGATGCCTATACAGGATTGTTGTTGTTGTTGTTGTTATTGTTATTGTTAGGTGCCTTCGAGTCACCTACAACTTAGAGCAACCCTCTGTACAATAGCTCTGAACCCTGCCCTATCCTGAGCCAGACTCATTGACTCTGACACGCCTACCCCCATTATCCTAGTTACTGTATCAATCGATCTCATCAGGGGCCTTCCTCTCCTACACTGTCCCTCCTCCTTTCCAAGCATGATGTCCTCCTTCAAGGACCCGTCCTTCCTGGCCGGTGGCCAAAGTATGTGAGACAGAGCTTTAAAATCCTAGCTTCCAAGGAGACATTTGTTTCACTCTCTCCAAGACAGATTTGTTTGTTTTCTTGGTGGTCCATGTGTGTTCAATATTCTTCTCTAGCACCACAACTCAAAGACATAGATTCTTCTCCTACCATCCTTAGCCATTGTCCACCTCTCTGATGCATAACAAGTAACTGAGAAGACCATGGCCTGTATCAGGCGCATCATAGTCTATAGACTGACATCTTTGCTTCTCAGGATAGCCTACATGAAAAAGAAGTAATTCACCAATAGTCGGATTTTTTTCCCTAGTATTTCCTATGTACAATTTTTTGAAGTAAAATTATTGTATCGAATAGTAAAGCATATGAAGAATTATTATATATATTACCATTACATTCAAAATGAATATTCCAATTTATTCTCTCACTGGTACAAAATATGTGTTGAGGCTGAATATGTATGTTGAGTTGTTGTTATGTGCCATCAGGTTGCTTGTGACCCATAGTGACCCTATGTACAACAGCTCTAAACTCTGCTCTGTACTGTGCCAATCTCATTGTCTCCGACACACCCATCCTGATTACCTCAGTCACTGAATCAATCCACCTCATAGAGGGCCTTCCCCTCCCGTGCTGTCCCTCCACCTTCTCAAGCATGATGACCTTCTCGAAGGACCGGTCTCTCCTTACAACATGACCAAAGTATGTCAGACGAAGCCTCAGATTCCTTGCCTCCGAGAAGCAGCCTGGTTTAATCCTCTCCAGGATGAATCTGCCTGTTTTCTTAGCAGTCCATGGTACCCTCAATACTCTTCTCCAACACCAAAGCTCAAAGGCATCAATTCTCCTTCTATCCTCCCTGGTCATTGTCCAGCTTTCTGATGCATAAGTGATTGCAAAGATCATGGCCTGTACCAGACGCACCTCAGTCTCCAGAGACATGCCATTGCTCTTCAGTAGTTTAGAAAGGTCCCTAACAGCAGACTTTCCCATGGCAATGCATCTTTTAATTTCCTGGCTGCTGGTGCCAAGAGTGTTGACCGTGGAGCCAAGCAAACTGAAGCTGTGAACAATCTCAATCTCTTCACCATCCATCCTGATGTTGCCAATTGGTCCAGTGGTGAGAATCTTTGTCTTCTTGATATTGAGCCTCAATCCATATTGAAGGCTGTAGTTCTTGACCCCCAGCAGCAAGCGCTTCAGGTCCTCCTCAGTTTCACCAAGCAGAGTTGTGTCATCTGCATAATGCAGATTGTTGATAGATCTTCCACCAATCCTGATGCCACATTTCTCCTCATAGAGCCCAGCCTCCTGGATAATCTGTTCTGCATACAGGTTGAAAGGTATGGAGATAGGACACATCCCTGGCATGTGCCCTTCCCAATTTTGAACCATGCAGTGTTTCCTTGCTCTGTTCTGACGACTGCCTCTTGGTTCAAGTATAAATTTCTCATTAGCACGATCAAGTGTTCTGGGATTCCCATTCTTCTCAGAGTCAGCCACAGTTTGTTATGGTCTACACAGTCAAATGCCTTTGCATAATCAATGAAGGACAGATAGACAATCCTCTGGTATTTCCTACTTTCAGCCAAGCCAAGATCCATCTAACATTAGCACTATATATATATATATAATAAGAATGTATGTATATTGAAAGAATATATATAAGATATGTAAATAATCATTTAGTAAACAAAAACATGCATTCTCATATTTTAATATAATTCTTTGCTAGTGAGGATTGATATTTTTAAAATTTCCTAAGTCTTCTACAAACTTATTTATAGAAAATTTACATTTTTCATTTGATTCACCCAATTAACAGTGTGGTAATTTTTTTTATTTTTATTTTATTATTTTTGTATGAGTGTACCGTCAAATCAGATCTGACTGGTACAGGAGGAGATTGTCCCTCCTTCCCTGGCAGAGCATCTGGTGGATTCGAACCGTGTGCCTCTGGGATTGTAGTTGCAGCTCCTTGCCACTAGGCCACCAGAGCTCCCCTACAGTGCGGCAAATATTTTAAGTTATTTTTCTCAACACCTACTCTAATTCCTTTCTCATTTCTGTAGGAAAAAAAAATCGTATAACTGAAATTCCTCTTCCTATACTCTCTCCTATGTAGAGATGGTCATGTCATACAATTCAGGTTAGTGAGATATAAGTAGAAGCTTCTTGGTGTAGTATCTTCTGCTTTGTTCTTCCAATGTGGGTCATGCTTGGAGAAGAATATTAATAAGAGTCGCAGAGCAGCAGTGAAAACAAAGTATGGACTCTCAATGACATATCATAATTAGATATCCTGGAAATTGACACCTTCTTGCTCTTACCACAAAGAGGACTTTTCTCATAGCAATGTCAATATGTTTACGATCCTTTTGGGGATTCCTAGTATAGTTTTTAAATTGAAAATCTACTAGTCTTTGAAGTTTGACTTTAACTGTGTTTTTCATATACAATTCCCAAGAATCTATTGATAAATAGTGTGCAACTTCCTTAAGGATCCATGACCTTAGGGACTTTGAGAATGGCTTGAAAACATAATTAAATTATTATGTATATGAAAGCATGTATGTGGAAAAATGGTAAAGCTTTCATCAGGTTCTCCATAAGATCAGTTACCAAGATGTAGTAAGATATTATCTAATTAACATGATATTTGCTTCTTTAAAATACTTAATATATCTTAATGAATAAAATAAATATGTATACATCAATACATTTTCAACAGGCCACATTCTGATTTGAGATAATAATAAAATATGTGCTACTATCTCATTTTAAGGTATTTTCCAATATAGAGATAATTATACAAGGTCTAGCACATTTTCTTATTTTAATCATAATTTATCCCTCTACTCTTCACAAAACTCAGAAGAAGTTTTATTTCACCAAGATCTCTTCTATTCAGCAATGACTTTTTAACTTTTACACAGAACTTTTCTCAGTGCAATTTTCATTTCTTTATTTCTGAGGCTGTAGATCAGAGGGTTTAAAAGTGGAGTGACAATTGAGTAGAACATAGTTACAAACTTCTTCATTCCAGGCCGGTTGGCTGCCCCTGGGGTTACATACATCACAATGATGGAGCCATAAAATAAAGACACCACTACCAGGTGGGAAGCACATGTGGAGAAGGCCTTCTTCCTTCCTGAACCTTTGGGAACCTGAAGTACAGCTCGAAGGACCAGAGTATAGGACACAAGAATGAAGAACAAAGTGACAAACATGATCACAGCACTGAAAGTGCTACATGTCAAAGTTGTTTTGGGGACAGGGACACAAGATATAGCCAGCAATGCCCCTAGATCACACAGGTAGTGATCAATGATATTTGAACCACAAAATGGAACTTGAGAGATAAGAGTGACCGGAGTCAGTAACCAGAGGAAGCCACCAACCCAACAGGCAGACACAAGACTACCATAGACTCTCCTGGTCATTATTACAGGATACTGGAGTGGACAGCAGATGGCAACATACCTATCAAAGGCCATGAGGCTCAGGAAGAACAGCTCTGTAGCACAAAGAGAGAGGAAGACATAGAACTGAAGGATGCAGCCGTTATAGGAGATAGTCTTGGTCTTGGAGAGAAAGTTGCAAAGCATGTTGGGCACATTAGAACTGATGTAGCAGATCTCCAGAAAAGAGAAATTGGCCAGTAAGATATACATGGGGGTTTGGAGTTTCTGGTCCCACCAAACAGCACATATAATAGCCCCATTGCCCAATAGGGTCAATATGTAGATGATGGAAAATAAAATAAAAAGAATTATTTCTGTATCTCGGCTGCACAGGAAACCCAAGAGGATGAATTCATGAATGGAAGTAGTGACATTAATGATATAAGGAATATGCATTTCTTTCTAACCAGTAATGAACACAGACATAATCAGTACTGTATGTTGTTGCCTGTTTTATTCTGTTCTCCTTAACACCTCCATTCCTCATTGGGAATAGGTGGAATAAGTAGAAGATATAGTGAATTATCAATAGTTATTATATAGAATTGTTGTCAAAATAGTACATGTGGAAGTTGAGCAGGAAAATATTGAACATTTTATTTTAAATATTATCCTCAGAGTTTGCTCTTATTGTAGTTCATATTTTATTCTGAAAGGAAAAAAAGAAAGATGAGTCATTAATTACCTTGTCTTTATTTAATATAACGTAGTGAACCTTAAGGAATGTAACCTTGTATTACTGTATAATCTTAATTAATACATTCATTCATTTGCATTAAAAACTCACACATTTAGATTATTCTTGTACAAGAAAGATAACTGTCTTTTAAGAATTATTATTATTATGGTGTTTTAGTCCACAGGGAATTGTGCTGGTAACCCAAAGGGGGTGTTTCACTGACAGTTCAAATCTGAGGGAAGGTGATGGGCCATCTCCTTCCTGGTAATTTACAGTATCAGAAAACCTATTGGTGAATCAGTTATGAGAAAGTTCCAACTCCACAGCAATGAATGAGTGACATAATACAGTATACATACTGGACAAGATTGTGCTCAAAGAAAATTGTTTCAAAAACTATGGGTTAAAGAAAAGCACAAAACTATGGGTCAACAGCAATTAAATAAATACATTGTTACTGAATTAGAAGCAAAAGGCTATGAAGTGAAAGACAGCTCATACAGAAATACACATCAACTCATTAAGTCCCAGTTTAAATTAAGAAATGTGTCATTTGTTTGAGAAATATTTTAACTGATATGTTCTAAAATCTACCAAAAGTATCCTCTTAGAATTCTACATTTACGTTTACTATAACTTTTCAATCTCACTGGTCCCGTGTGTGGTTTAATTTTAAAAAACATGATTTCATATACTTTAGTTTTTTAATTAGAATGCATTTTCAAACCTATCAACTCTCCTTTCCTAAGTTTTTTTCCCCCACTTAATTCTAATTTCAAATATACAGTTTGGGAGAAATATAAAGAGGTAGAAATCAGTGTTTTCTAAATAAAGAGTGAAATGATTTTTAAGAATGCAAGATTAGATTTCAGAAACAGCTAAATTAAAACCTTTATTGTGTTATGTACAGTCAGCTTGGCTTCAATTCACAGTGTTCTGTTGGGAGAAAACAAAATCCTACCCAGTTCTGTGCCGTCCTTGCAGTCTCCACTGTGCTTAAGCTGAAACCCTATCTAAGTTAAAGTCAAGCTTTGCAACCTGGGCTTTCTTCTTTCTTAGTTTCACTCTTCTTACATGTAAAATCAAGGTAATGATAACACTTACATTGTGGAGTTAATAAAGTGTTAAATATGACCATATTGCTAGAGAGCCTGACATCATATTCATCATAACACAAATGTTTGGGGAACATGGGCTAGTTTAAACACCACTATTGCCATAAGCAAACTATACGCCAATTCATCTCAAAAAAACATTTGTTTGAACTGAAAGGAGCATGTAAGGGCTTCCAGATAAATTCTTGAATCTGTATATTTTATCTCATGAGTAACATTCATTCAGTGTACAATATTTTAATAATTTTCTTTTGTTAAAAAGTATTTAACCTTAAGACTAGATCTGAATGGTGTCCAGCTATCACTACAGAACATTTTTATCACATATAGTATAGAAGAATCCTAATAAAAAGTAAGAAAGTACAGAAGAGAGTTCAAATTCTCACAGACTACAAGCTTTCTAGAGTCATACAGGTCAAATGAATTATTAAACACTCTTGTCTTAAGATAACCTTTAAACTTTGAACTAAGAGGATTCCTTAGAGTCTTCTTAAAAATCATCTGTAGTTTATCCTTAATTAGCACAAATGTCTGCCTTGGTCATTATACTTTATTAAGAATTGACAATTAGCGATTAAAAACCTGAGGGGCTTCCCAGACAACAATTTAAAAGAAATGTCACTAACTTTTACTCTCCTTAAAAATGTTTAATGAGGCAAATATCCTACCAGAAAACTAAGAAGAAATTGACAGTTAGGAGGCTTTGGTGGTCTAATTGTGGTTTTTGTTTTGTTTATTTATTTATTTTTGGTGGCCTAATTTTAAGGAATTGCCCTGTCAACCTCTGTTCGAATCCACCAGCTGCTCTACTGGAGAAAGGTGGGCAATCTTCCTCTGGAAGGTCAGCTGTGGATTAGTTCAGACCTAACACACAACATACAATAGCAATAGTATGGGATCAAATTAGTGATAATAATTGGAAAAAATGTGTTACAGGGAAGGAAAAAGTCAGAAAGTTAGTGTGAAAATGGTTGCACAACTTGAAGAACATAATCAGTGTCACTGAGTTGTACAGGTACAATAGTTTAATTTGTGTATATGTTGTTGCGTATATTCTCAACAATTAAACAAATCATTGTTAATGTCCTAGAAATTGGAATATGTTCTGCAATTAAAGAGGTACACGGTTCAAATCCACCAGATGCTCTGCTGGAGAAGGAGGGGCAAACTCCTCCTGTGCCAGTCAGATCCGATTTGACTGTACACACACACAAAATAAAAAATTTTTAAAAAGCAAATTGGAACATGTTCTAAAAAATTTCATGGTATGGATCAAAGAATAAATCTCTGAAATAAAAATATTTATTTATTTATTATTCATTTATTTATAGCACCTCCCCCATAAGCCTGCAAGGAGGACTGGAAATTTTTTACATGTTCCCCATCTTCCTTACATATATGTACATAATCCGCTCTCTATACATAAAGTCTTATATAAGTACATTTAATGGAATACTTTCCCAAGAAATATTATTAAATTATAATGTTATCAACTGATATTGATAAAAATCTTAGAATTGGTAAAATATCATTTTATTCATTATTATTATTGTCGTTGATGTTGTTATGTACCATTGAGTCCCCAGTGACTCATAGAGATCCTATATACAGTAGCTCTGAACCCTGCCCTATCTTGAGCCAGTCTCACTGACTCTGACACACCTAATCCTAATTATTGTGTCACTCCATCTCATCCAAAGTCTTCCTCTCCTGTGCTGTAATCCTTTGCATTATTAAACTATTTATGGAAAAACAAATAAATCACAATAAAGTCTATAAAACAGGTGAAAGTCTTAAATATTTTTACAGGTAATTTTAAAATAAATTTGTAGAAATAGCATAAAATTATCCAAGGGATTAAAAATAGCTTTTATAAGCATAGTCATGATATATTTATGGAAATAAAAAATTAGCAAGTGTTGTGCATAGTATGACTCATTTAAAAATAAAATAGTATTTGAATTTTTGCTCTTAGCATCTCTGTCATTATTAATAATTATTTCTTTTTCATTCACAAGCATTTGTGTTATGTGCCTATAAGATGTTCAACATAAATTTATTAAACTAATAATTATTTAAATGTTAGGATAAATTAATAAAGGTGAAATTATTTAAAATTTAAAAAAACAATATTGCTAACTTTCCTGCAGAAACTAAATGGACAATAAAATTGTTTCAATTATTACTTACTCTTTGATTTGGGTGTTTACTCACATTCTAAGATAGCATCCCCTTTCTCATATTCTTAACTAATTTGCTTCTATTTTCTTTCCGTTCCTTCCAAACAGTGTTTCAGCTACTTGACTAAATATCCCTTTGTGGGTTTCTCAAATGTAACTACTATTGGGAAAATTATTTGGGGCGTGGAGAGGAAGTCCTTTTCAGTTAAAATTTATGTCGCAAGACACGTACATCTTAGATATGTTCAATCTTGTAGAAGGAAAATAAAATTATATCACTTTAATCTGGTTTTTAAAAAAAGTTGAGAAAAAATAGTTAGGATGTCAAAATTTAGAAATATTTAGAGCTCAGTTCTGCCTGTTTTCAAAGTCCAAAAGCTTTCCCTTTCTCACCCTACAATGAATAAGGAACCTAGTAATTTGGAACTCCTTCCCTACTTTGATCTCTCTTCAGCATACACTTGGATGAATACATTTAAACAAAGTGGAAAATGAAAAAGACTTGGTAATACATAATCCAAAGACTTGACCACCAAAGTGATACACAAGTAAAGGCAACAAGGGGAATTTGGAGGATGAAAAGTAATTTGAGTATGGTTAAAAAATTCTGATAACCAAGTGGGTAAGGAGTTTCACTACCTACCCATAAGCTGCACTGTGGGGAAAAGATGGACAATCTCCTCTCATGCAATTCAGAGCCTTTGAAAAGCTACTAAGGAATCCACAATGATTTGATTCCAACGTGAAGGTAATGAGCTCATTCGGGGCCATGGTTAAGCTCTCCATAACTAAGTGCAAGTTGGAACTGGAACCCACTAGCCACTCAGCAGTATAAAAACCATGTGCTCTGCTCGCTTAAAGATTATAACCTTCGAAATCCTATTGTGCAGTTCTTATTTATCAAATAGCGTTGAGTCAGAATTAACTTAGCAACACATAACAATAACACACAGGGAGCTCTGGAAGCCTAGTGGCAAAAAGCTGCACTGCAATCCCAGAGGTGTGCTGTTTGAATCCACCAGATGCTCTGCTGGGGAAGGAGGAGCAATGTCCTCCTCCTGTACCAGTCAGATCTGATTTGACGGTACACACACACAAAATAATAAAATAAATTTTAAAATTTAAAAAAAAACAATAACACAGGCTGGGGACCATGAAACAGAAAGGTATCAAGTGAAAATTTTACTTGTGGAAAAATAAATAATAGTAAAGGGTATATTAATATTGGAAAATTTGTTCTTGAATTTTCATAATACAAACTATTGAAACTGCTATATGCATTTTAAAGAGAGAAAACTGAAGTTTTGACATATATAGAGCACTTTGCAATTATTAAATTCTTCGCATGTCACAAATTTTTCAAACTATCAATATTTATCTTATTATTATTATTTTATCAAAGAACAAACTCATAGAGCTGATTCTATCTGGTCTCCATGAACAGATGCTATACTATGCTAAGATGCTAAACAGCTTCCTCAAGACGTCTAATCATTTACCCAGTATAGGCATAAACCAACTACTATGTGGAAGGCAGACTGAAAGTGGAAATTAATTGAACTCACCCTACTGCCCTAGATCCAAAATCCTGTCTGCAGAACAGCATAAATTTCTATACCTCAGCTATTTCTGCATCTGACAAAATTTATATTTTTAAAATGGTATCACCTTAGTTTTCGTTACACCTTTCTTTTCCTTCTGTGCTTTTGTTTTCTCCCGAGGAGCCACAAAGCAGGAATATTGATAAAGGTCTTGATTGGCCCCTTGGGTAAATATATTTTTTTTTCTTGTGGGTCCCAAGAAGAAGGCAAATTATCCTCATTATCTTCAGGCTTCCTAGAAGAGTTTTCTGTGGCCATCTTGGATTTCTTGGGGCCTATTGTGACCCTACCAGCCCTAATGGTAGGCCTGTGTGTTGGACTGAGAAGAGTAAAGTTATTGGTTAGAACCTATCAGGTACTGCATGGGAGGAGTATGGACAATACTCTCCTCTAAAAGTTTAAACCATGGAAGCCTCATAGAAGGTTACTGTGAGTTGGAATGGAAGTGACAGCAGTGGGTCGATTCTGACCTCAAGAAGCTTTACTCTATTGTAAAAGTTTTTTAATGTTCATTCCCCAGGTGAGAATAGATTAAATTTATCCAGCTTAATTTCCTTCTTACAATAAAAAATGTCCAAACAACTTTTCTTTTTTGCTACTATCACAGTAGACAATATATTAAACAGTGGATAGGATGGCCACTTGTTTATACATCATTAGTATTCCTCTTTCTTTCTTTGCGTAGTTTTGCTAGTGGTGAGCTGATTCTTTATTCAAGAAGGGATATGAACATAGTGACACTGTTGTTTCGATTATTTCAGTGATTAGAATTGAAAGTGATGACTATATAAACCCAGAGAATGGACACACTTTTCTTGAAGTCAAATGAAGCAAGTCAATTCAGGAAACATTTCTTGATAATGCCTTCTTTTTCATTCCTCAAGCGGGATGCATCAATATATCAGGAATTCCAGTAGTTCTGCATATAATTACAAAGGTTATACATGGAACAATCCATGTATAATTCCACTCACAGTGTTCAAATGTGGCATTTCCAAATTCCAGTCCAGAGACCAAATTCATTTTTCAAGGAGATTGAAAAGTAAATTATCAAATTTAAATGAGATTGAAGGCATAGCACTCCCTGACCTCCATACCTACTACACAGTAGTAGTAACCCAAATAGCATAGTACTGGTACAATGACAAGCACATAGAACAATGGAACAGAATTGAGAACCCAGAAATGGACACAGCTATCTATGGTCAACTGATATTCAACAAGGAAATCAAAACTATGAAATGAGGAAATGACAACCTCTTCAACAAATGCTTCTAGCAAAACTGAACTTTCACCTGCAGAAAACTGAAAACAGGATACACATCACACACCACACACAAAAATCAACTCAAGGTGGATCAGAGACCTGGGAGTAAAGGCCAAAACTATAACTTTCATAAGAGACAAACTGAGATCAAGCTCAGAAGCACTAGTCTAAGATATAAAGAGACTGCCAAATACAACCAGAAATGCACAATCTGAAGAGGATAAAATTGATGCATGGGACCTTCTAAAGATTAAATCCATGTGTGCATCAAAAACTTTTCCCAACAGGGTGAAAACAAAAACCTACAGACTGGGAATAAACATTTGGTAATACCATCTCAGACAAGTCTTATAAAAAAAGTTTACAGAACACGCCTGGGCCTCCACAAGGAAAAGACTAATAACTCCATTACAAAATGGACAAAAGACATGCAAAGAATTTTCATAGAGGATTACATTTGAATGGCAAACAGACACATGAAGAAATGCTCCAAATCACTGACAATAAGAGAGATGCAAATCAAAACCACAATGAGGTACCATCTCACTCCAGTAACAGTGGCAAAGTTTAACAGGGCAGCAAGTAATAAATATTGGAGAGAATGTGGTGAGAAAGGAGCTCTTATACGTTGTTGGTGGGGTTGTAAAATGGTACAACCATTCTGCAAGGCAGTTTGGCACTTCCTGAAAAAGCTGAACATAGAAACTTCATACAACCCAGCTATTCCACTACTTGGAATAAACCCTGAGTAAAATGAGAACTGAAGCACAAACTGAGATTGGTACACCGATGTTCATAGCAGCATTATACACCATTGCAAGAGCATGGAAGCAGCTCAAATGTCCAACCACAAATGAATGGCTTAAGAAATTATGGTACAGTCACACAATGGAATACTATGCAGCACCCAAGTGTGATGATTTTGTAAATTATTACCTAACTTGGGAGGGACTGGAGAGCATTATGCTGAGTGAACTAATTCAGGCCCACAAGGATAAAATTTTTATAAAACTATTATTGTAGAATGAGTATAAGGATCAAAAAAGGGTAGGAGAGGGTGGAAGCAGAGGGATGAGGATGTGCAGGGGTCGGGGGTGGGGGGGAACAATCATGGTGTTGTACAACTTCTTGAGGGGGTGAAGAAAATTTAAAGAATTTGTTCTTGAAAACAATGTATTCAAATTTTGTAAATAAACTAGTAGGTAAATGGGTGGGGGGCAGGGGCGAAGTGTCGTTTCTTCTAGAATTTTCTGGTATACTACATCAGTCCAAGAAAAAGAGAAACTAAAACAATTCCTTAGCTTTGATTAGAAGCAGAGATCTTTAACGGATATCATTCCCACAAAATCTTTAAGCATCATCTAGACAAACCCCAAACAACCTTGATCACTATCACCTTCACTAACCTTATTATTCTTCCAGTGGCAATTCCATTAAAGGAAAAACTAAAACAAATATACACTCACACTGTCATATTTGGTCAGAGTTTTAAAACACTGCATTTACCCAAGCATGTTTTTCAAAGCACTGTTTTCATTGAACAGTGTTAAAAATCAGTGCAATAAGGTGGCATGGGTTCAGCATGGGGGCCAGGTGGGGTGGATTCTTTCTGTTTGAGGACCACATGGCATGGATTCCTTCTCCTTAGGGCCTCATGTTGATGTCGTGACTGGGTGGTATGATGTCAGTTCCTTTCACGTGGTACCTGGGAGCTTGGGAACTAAATTTGTGGCAAATTTGAAAGAAAATAAAATTCTCACAGTAACATCAGTAGGATAAATGGAGAAAAGACTGCCAATATCAACAATTTCAGATATATATGATGCAAAATCAATACCCAGTTAGCAAGAGTTAAGAAGTTAAAGGATGTGTTGCATTGGGCAAACCTGCTGTCAAGGACCTCTCCAAAGTGCTAAAGAGCAAGGTTGTAGACTAAGGTGTGCTTGACTCAACTCAGTATTTTCAATTACTTCACATGCATGTGAAGTTGGTCTACAAAAAAGGAAAGTTTAAGAAGAAACTATACTTTGAACTGTGGTATTGGTGAAGAGTGTCCAATAGCACGTGGACTATCAAAACAACCAGCAAATCTGTCATGCAACTAGGCTGTTCATTAAAGGTGAGGAGAGTAAAACTTCATCTTACGTACTTTGGACATGTTGTCAGGAGGTGCCATCCTTAAAAAGGCAGCATATTGGGAAAAGTAGAGTGTCAAAGAAAGCAAGGAAGAAACTCAACAAGCTAGAATGACACTGACTACAGCATTGGGCTTAAGATTGCCGTATATCATAAAGATGCCACAGAGTGGGGTAAGTTTTGATCTATTTATAGAGTCCCTAGGAGTTGAGTTGTGGTCCACACAATGGCACACAAAAACAGCATAAATTACACACAACTGGATGATGCCTAACCACATTTCATTTAGTTTATCTTCTGCTGTTTGCGCATTTTTGTCGTGATTTATAATCTACTTACACAATAAATTGTTATGTAATGTCAAGCCAGTTACAGCTCATAGAAACCCTACAAACAACAGATCTAAACCCTGTCCTATCCTACGCTGTCCTCACCATTTCTGTTATGTTTGAGTGCATTGTTACAGTCATTATGTGAATTCATCTAATCAAGGGTCTTCCTCTCTTTCACCAACCCTCCACCTTGCCAAATATGATGCATTTTTCTAAGGACTAGGTTCTCCTAACAACATACCCAAAGTGTATGTGATGAAGCTTCACCATCATTGCTTCAAAGGAGCACCCTGGTCACGTTTTCTTCAAGTTATGTTTGTTCTTTTGTCAATCCATGCAATATTCAGAACTCTTCTTCAAAACCACAACTCAAAAGTGCTGATTCTTCTTCTGCTCTCCTTATTCACTGTCCAACTTTCAGATGAGTAGCAAGTCATTGAAAAGACCATAGCTTGGATCATGTGCACTTTAGACTTAAAACTGACATCATTGGTCTTTGGCACTTTGAAGAAGTCTTTGATGGCAGATTTTCCTAACGCAACTTGTTTTTTTTATTTATTTACTGCTACAACTAAGTGTGTTGATTGTAGGCTCAAGAATAATAAAATCATTGCAAAACCTTGAATTTCCCAGTGGTTTTTCTTTGATGATCTTCATAGTTTTAGGTTTTATGTTTAGATATTCGACCCATCTAGAGTTTTTGTTATGATTCTTTTTATATATAATCAAGTCTGAACCAAATTGCACAAGAGGAGATTGCCCATCTTTCTCATGTGGAGTAAGCTGGTGGATTTGAACTACAACCTTTGGACTGCAGTGCCTTACCTCCACCAGCGCTCCCTTATCTTGAGTTAATTTTTTTATATGGTATGAGGTATAATTGTTGTGTATCTTCTTTTTTTCATGGTTTTTTGTTGATCGGTTGTTGTTTTCTGGTCAAATTTTTCTTTTTCCAAATATCCAATTTTGTCAGTATCATTTGTTAAAGATACTACTTAATAATTTGTGACACTTTGTCAAAAATCAGTTGCCAATAAGTGGGTGAATTTCTACATTATCAATTATATCCCTTTGCTCTATTTGTCAGGTTTTGTACCAGTAATAACTTGTTTTAACTACCATAGCTATATGGTATTTCTTAAAGTCAGGGAATGGAAGCCTATTTTCCTCTTCTTCAGCTTATTTACATACGATTTCTTCCACTTCCATATGAAGTAGTTAATTTTTCCATGCCTTTAAAAACTGTTGCTAGAATATGAGTTAGTAATACTTTACAATAGAGAACTCTGGACTGTATTGACATTTTGATGAGACTAAGGCTTTCAGTGCATAAAAAAGGTGTGTTCTTCAATTGTTGTTGTTGTTGTTGTTAAGTACTGTCAAGATGTAGACAACTCATAGTGACCCTGTGAATGAAAGACCCGAACAATTGTATAACTTTCATCGTTTCTCCAAGTTCATAGAGTTTCCGGAGGCAAGGTATTTTGGAGGTGGATGTGACTCCTACTTCCAAGCGTGTTTTAATTGGGGAGCTTCACCAAACATTGTCCACCATTGGTAACAATTGTCTCATTTGACAAATCAGAGTCACAGTGTTTAACAAGGTCAAGACAGTGGTCTTCAATATGGATTGAAGATCAACATCAAAAAGACAATGATTCTCACCACTAGGCCAATTTACAGCACCATGATAGATGGAGACTGAGGTTGTTAACAATTACAGCTTGCACAGCTCCATAATCAATACTCTTAACATTAGTAGTCAGGAAATCAAGAGATGACTTGCATTTGGAAAAATCTGCTTTCAGGGACCTCTCCAGAGTGCTGAAAAGCAGTGATGTCAGTCTAGAGACTAAGATGCACCTTATCCAGGCCATGGTCTTCAAAATCACTTGTTATGCTTCAGAGAGCTAGACAATAGCTAACAATGAAAGAAGAATTGATGTCTTCAAGTTGTGGTGCTGGAGAAAAGTCTTGAACAAACTGCCAAGAAAAAAAATAGGTCTGTGTTGGAGCACATAAAACTAAATTTCTTCACACTGACAAAGGAGATTAATCAGAACTGGCTTCGACAAGCACTGTGGCAATTGGACAATTAAAACAGACATTCGGCGGGGGAGAAGAACGAACTGGGGAGGAGGGTAGAGAAAACAGTGCAACAATGAATGAATGAAAACCCAAAATCTCTGTAAATGTTCACTAAAACTAATAAAATTTAATAATAATTTTTTAAAAAAAAAGAACTAAATTTCTTCTTGAGGCTAGGACTTTGAAACTCTGTCTCACCTACTTTGGGCATGTGACCAGGAGAGACTGGTCCTTGGATAAAGGCATCATGCTTTGAAGAGTGGAAGGATAGCACAGTGGAGGAAGACCCTGGTTGAGATGGACTGATACAGTAACTGGGGCAATTGGGATTAGTGTGTTGGAATTAGTGAGACTGGCTCAGGACAGGGCAGGGTTCAGAATTGCTGTATATAGAGTCGCTATGGGCCACAGGCGACTTGAGGCACATAACAACAACAATCATCCCTAGTCATTGTCCAGCTTTCTGACTATGGCCTGGATCAGGTGCACCTTAGTCTCCAGACTGACATCATCAGTTTCAGTACTCTTGAGGGGTCTTTGACAGCAGATTTTCCCAATGCAATTCATCCTTTGATTTCCTGGCTGCTGATACTGGGTTTAGAAGAGACCATGGTACTAGGAATATTATAGCTAATGTTAGATGGATCTTGGCTGAAAGTAGAAAGTACCAGAGGAACGTCTGTGTTCACTTGACTATGCAAAGGCATTTGACTGTGTGGATCACAAGAAACTGTGACTAACTCTGAAAACAATAGGAATCCCAGAACACTTGACTGTGCTTATGAGAAACCTATATTTGGACCAGGAGACAGTCATCAGAACAGAGCAAGGTAACACTACATGGTTCAAAATTGGGAAGGGTTACCCCAGGGATGTATCCTATCTCCATACCGTTTCTATCTATATGTAGAACATATGATCCAGGAGGCTGGGATCAATGAGGAGGTGTGTGGCATCAGAATTGGAGGAAGACTCATCAACAACCTACATTATGCAGATATCACAACCCTGCTTGCTGAAACTGAGGAGTCTTAAATATGGAATCAAGCTCTATATCAAGAAAGCAAAAATTCTCACCACTGGGCCAATTGGCAGCATCATGATAGTCTATGAAGGGATTGAGATTGTTAACATCTTTCGTTTGCTTGGCTCCACATCTCATGGTAGTCATAAAAAATTCTTTCTTAATGATAAAATGACTATATAGTTTCACAAAAGTACCAGATAAACTAATAATGTTTATTTCACAGAGTTTTCAAGGAAATTAAATTATCTGAGGTATGTGAAAGTGCCTAGCTTGCACTAGGCATGCAAACATCAACGTTTTAAATGAATGTTTCCTTTAAGGCTCCAAATATTAAGCATTGTCTTAAATAGGACAAATTAGTATATGGTTATGTGGTATATAATTATAGGAATTCGTATTTTAGGTTATACTCTATACATTCTTTTTCAGGCTTCCAAAGGTAATCGTCATAGACTTGATCTGCCTTCAAACATCAACAAATGAGATGCCTATGCATCACATTTAGTCCAATCAAGGGATGGTGCAGGACTGGACATTTAAAATATTAAATGTAGTTTCTCTGATATCTAAGGAATACATATAGGTATGTATGCATGTATGGAGAGAGAGAGAGAGAGATGTTTTATTCATAGTGGCACTGAACCCTGCCCTATCCTGAGCCAACTTCATCATCTTTGACACAACTGACTGCATTGCCACAGTCACTGTGTCAATCCATCTCATCCGGGATCTTCCTCTCATGCACTGACCTATACCTTTCCAACCATAATGTCCTTCATCAGGGACTGATCCCTCTTGGTGAGATGTGCAAAGTATGTGAGATGAATTTTCAAAATAATAGAATCTAATATGTTGTTGTTATGTGCCATCGAGTCCTTTCCGACTCATAGCGACCCTATGCACAACAGCTCTAAACCCTGCCCTATCCTGCGCCAACCGCACCGCCTCTGACACACCCATCCCGATTACCCCAGTCACCGAATCAATCCATCTCAT
>NW_006399776.1:19062749-19065865 GCF_000299155.1 Elephantulus edwardii
CCTCCTCAGTTTCAGCAAGCAAGGTTGTGTCATCTGCATAAAAGAGATGAAATGACAATTTAGAAATATAAGATGTATGTGCATTAGAGAAAGATCCTAGATGAGATGGATTGACACAGTGACTGTGCCAATGCAGTCAGGTGTGTCAAAGATGTATGTCTAGCTTCTTCATATGGAAAAAATTATATTTTTTATTACAGAGGTAATATTCGTATTTAGGCTGTTACAAGGAATAAATAAGGTTATTTAAGAATTTGTCGTTGGATCTGACATGAGATGAGAAGATTCCTTCTCTTTTTTATCAGGATAGAGGGTGGTTTCATTCTTGAAGAGCTCATGTTTTGATCTCAGAGGAACCTGAGTTCGGATATTGGCATTCACATGTATTAATTGTGAAATTTTAGATGAACAATTTATTTCTCCAAACTTCTGTGATCTTGCTATTGAGATAAAACTAATAGTAATGTCTAACTCATTGGATTATAACGTTAATTAAATTAGAGTGTTCCTAAAATTTACACTGTTTAGTATCTAGAACATAACAGACCTTAAATGTTAACTTGCAATGTTTGTATAACACTGGTGATTTAGTGGCGAGAAGCTGCGCTGCAATCCCAGGGCACGTGGTTCAAAGCCACCAGATGCTCCACAAGAGAAAAATGGGAAATCTCCCACGTGATGAACTGCCTCTGAAAACCCACTGGAGGGGTCAGCTTAGGGTCATTTCTCACCTGATGGTACACAACAACATGGCAAACATTAGCTACAATCCCTTTGGGTCCATGTAGTGGTGGTCATAAATAGTAGTAGGCAAAATGCATATCCAAAATACTTATCTCAAAGAAAGAGATTCCCAATAGAGTGGCTTTCTGGCTTGAGTGAAAAAAAGTATGAACTCATCCAAAGATATGTCCTTAGGGCCATGTCCATTGACTTGAATGAGTCCCAGTGACTCTTCCCTCAGGGAATCTGGGAAACTGGCTTTAGTTCAGCAGTAGTTTCACTGGGATTAATGAAGAATTCAAGCTTTCATTCTCATTGCTGCCACAAGGGGAAAGGGGCAAGTGCCACATCTTCTGCCTTAAAAAAAATAATAATAATTTTTTTTAAATTCCCAAATGTACTCTGAGTGAAAGCATCAGGGATAGAACTCCAGGATTTAGGGGAAAGGACAAGCAGGAGAAAGGTTTGTCTAGCATCACTGTTCTCATTTCCCATATCATGCTTGAATTAATGTCTTATTCAAAGAACAGATGTCCACATTTCATATACATTAGACACAGAAGCGTATGTGTTCTGTTTTTAGTCTGAAATCGTGAGTGTAAGAAAGTACCTTTCTATATTAGAGTTTCTAAGTGGAAAAGACTATCAATTTCAACTTTCCTCAATTGAAAGGAAGAAGAAAATATAGAAGATAGTTTTACTGCTTTCATATAATCCTTTCATAGTTTCAGGGTTGTTGTTCTAAGTTACAGCATTCTTTTTAAAATAAAATATATTGAAGATAAAACCTGAAATTCAAACTAATGCCATTTATCTTTTGGGGTTTGGGGGGGAAGAATATGAGATTATGGATACACTGTTACTCCTTCCAGACAAGAAAAGGGACAATAACAGCAAAATCCTTCCAGAACTTGAAGGTTACTATCCCTCAATAACTTCGCATTTAATTTTTTTTAAATTGTCATCCTTGATTTTATGAATCAGTACTGGCCATCCAAAAATGAAATACTTTCAAATGGCCCCTGGGAATTTTCCTTTTACCTTCAACTATGAAGCAGAGATTGCTTTCATTATTTTCAAATCCACAAATTAAGTAAAGAGAGAAGAAATTTAAAATAGTAGGTCAAACATAGCATGAGAGGAGGCTTCCTAAAGCCTTGAAACATTACAGGAAGAGCAAAGACCACACACGCACACAACTTCTTACAGTAAGTAGAATCCTACAAGAGTAAGTACTTTCAAAAACAATGTTTGATTATAACGATTATTTCTCAGATTATAAAAGTGTTATGCATAGAAATTTTGAGAAATATAGAGATATATTATTGTTGTTGTTGATGATTACCGTCAAGTCGAACACAACTCATTGCGACCCTATGAACAAAAGGCCCGAAGCCTTTCTATAACTAGCGTCATTTATCAAAGTTCATAGAGTTTCCAGAGACACTCTGTTTAGGCAGTGGATGCCATTCTTATAAAGAACATTAAATAGCCCATAATATAGTCAAACAATACTAACCACTATTCACTTTCAGCTTTGCTTCTTTGTAGAATTTTTATTAATTTCTTCTTCAGAAGTGTTTATAAGGAACTATATTTATATTTATACGTATACTTATATTTGTTGTGTGGGGAAACTCTATAAAGCATAAAAATATATAAACTTTTGTTATTCCATGTATCATCATTATTTCATTGTTTACTAGAAATTGAGGATACACACGTCTCATTCCATTTCTACTGGATGAGAATCTGCATTTTAGCATAATTCCCAAGATATTCTTATACATTGGTACAATTAATATCTTATTATTAGTGTTTGCCACACCTCTAATTTTTAGTTAATGGGTTTAAATGTTTTAGAAGCTTTGAGTATCTCAAAACTGTCTTCCTTCAAAAAATTTTACAAATCTATATTTCCTTCTACAGTCTTTATGTTTATTTCGTTGCATCTTCATCATAATCTTTATTTCATTTCAACTAAGTTATGAAGTTATAAAACTAAAGAAAAATTACATATTTCATGGGTAAATGAGCAACCTTCATAAGGAAATGTAGGAGTTACAGACCTATACTGAAAATTTACACTCATTCCTAAAAAATGCCCCAAAGAACTTCGTTTACCCTGCGAGAATATATTTTAAAACAACTGTTGCATTGAAAAGTACATAAGAATTCAACAAGTACTCAGTAAATTTTTATACTAAGTTCTGGAGAATAAAAAAAAGAGTTTTTAGCACAACTATGCCATAAGGAAAGAGAGTTCTTGATAAGCTATTATTTATTGTAACATTGACATAAAATTTTTTTTAACCAAAACGAGTTTTTGTTGTGTACCAATGAGGGAGTTTTTCTTTTGCTTTTCAAGGAGAGGAGCAAACGGCGGGGGGGGG
>NW_006399776.1:19065965-19080610 GCF_000299155.1 Elephantulus edwardii
TTTTTTTAAAAAAAAATCTTCTATGAACCATCTTGCTGTTGTTAGATGTCATTGAGTTGTCTCCAACTCACAGCAACTCTATGTACAACAGACTCAAACACTGCCCAATACTACATTATATTATCCTCACTACACCACTGTGTGCTTAAGCCCATTGTTGCAGTGACTATGTTAATTCACCTCATTGAGGAGTTTCCTCTTTGTCATCTTAGAGGACTAGTCTCTCCTGGAAATAATGTACCCAAAGTATGTGAGGTAAAACCATACCATCCTTGCTTCTAAGAAACATTCTAACTAAACTTCTGTTTAACACCATATGTTGGAATGTTTAATAGAATAACAATGTTATTTTAACCATTTGTTTTATTACTTTACCATTTAGCTGTCTTTATCTAAACAAATGTAGATTTGTTAATAAGAATTTGGAAAGTGGTTTTAGTGGCATAATAAACTATTTTATTATGTTCTATCTAATATTTCAATGAAAATAAATTATGCACACACGTAAGAAATATAACAAATTAGTGAGCAACAAAAATTGAAAAGAAATCTAGTATTTTTCAAGTCAATCCAAAAACTAAAAAATATTATCAATTACAACATTTAGTAAAAGCCAGTAATTAACCTGCCATACTTCGAAAATTCAGCTTCACAAGCAACAGAGCAAGACAATCTGGTTTTAGAGAAGCTCTTGTAAGCAAACTCCTAGGACGCTAATAAAATGCAGATGCATTAAAAATTAGAAGGTGAAATTGCTGCCCAAAAAATTAATGGTAACTTTAGTTTGCATGGATTTCTTTTTTTTTTTTTTTTTGCATGGATTTCTAAAGCAAGGAAGTTTATACAATCACTCTTGCTCTTTATCAATCACACACAACCCAGGGACATTGCTCCATTAGTTAGCATCACATTTTAAAGACATGACCAATAAAATGAAGTCAGGCAGGATGACGGGCACTCAGAAAATTACATAGTCGTCAAATGATGAAATCAAGAATGTTCAGTCTACACAGAAAACATTCAAGGAAGACACAATGACTTTTCTAATATATGTTCCAGGAATGTTTTGTAGAATTATTCTTTGTATCAATATGTTGTTATTGTTATTGATGTCAGGTGTTGTTGAGTCTCAGTGAGTTCTCAGACTGAAACTCACGCGGGAGATTTCTCATCTTTCACCCCTAGAGCAGCTGATGCATTCAAATTGCCTGCTTTAGGTTTTTCGGCTCGACTTCTTACCCACTAGGCCACCACAATTCTCCAGTATAGTACAAAGAACACAAATCTTGGCAAATAGTAACAATTGAGTGCTTTTGTGAGTCTGTGTGGATTAAAGCCTGATGTCATCACTGAAGCATTAAAAATTAATATAGCACAGAATCATAACAGAATGTGGGCATATGACCATGTGATAGGCACATATTAAGTGCCAACTTCTCTTCTCTAAGGCAGAAATAACATCAACATGAAAAATCAATACGGTAAAGTGACTCAGAAAGATAAACAAAAGCAAAGAGGTTTGCTGTTGTTGTTCTGTGTTGTCAAGTTGGACCCAATCATAGCTGATCCTTCAGTTGTACATTTCCAGAATCTATAAATTGCATGGAAGGAGGTTGCCCATCTTTCCCCCAAGAAGCAGCTGATGACTTAGGATCACCTGCCTTTGAGTTGGGAGCACAACTCTTTACCACTAGGTCATCAGAACTCTCTAAAGAAGTTAACAATAACTTCTGAAAAAAGTTCTGAAAGTGGTGCCCTGCCTTCCTTTGTTATGAATCCTTTTATCTCTGATGATTCCAGCAGAAGCTAGACTTTCCAAGCAAGATCTTTAAAGGGAGAGTCTTTACTGCTGTGAAAGATAGGTTAGAGAACCAATAAAATATCCTCTACCACTAAAGGTCGTTAAATTCGTATGATGAATGTGTGATTTTCAAGGTTACATTCATGATTTTTTGAAGCCAATACATGAGTTTGAAGGCTAGACTTGACAGTTTTTATGTCCTCCAGAGAAGAAAGAAAGAACAAGTAAACGAGAACAAAGGACAGAACTAAACCATTTTCTTTAGTGGCTCCCTAAAATCTCAAAATCAATCTCTCTCTCTCTCTCTCATTTCTCTTGGGTCAGAACCAACTCATGGTTCCTCCAGTGGTCTTTCCAAGGCTATAAATCTCATGGGAGGATATTGCCCTTCTTTTTCTCACAGAGCCGCTGGTGGATTTGAACCCCAGAAAAGTGTACACTTCAGATTCTCCCTAGGACATAGTACATTGAAACAAGTGGTCTTTGTTCTGTGAAAATAAGTGAGGCAGTGAGAGAAAAAGAGATAATGTCCTTAATTAACAGGGGTAAAATATAGTGAAAAGTAATGATGAGTAAAATATAAGTAATATTGCATAGATATAGATTATATATAATTATACAAATAATTACATATCAGAAAAGGCAATTATACAAAGCTTGTATCATAATTACAGGCTTCCTCAGTATTTATCATGTTGCTTTTTTATTAAATTTTATTAATTTTAATGAACATTTACAGAGATTTGGGGTTTCCGTTCATTCATTGTTGCACTATTTTCTCTACCCTCCCTCCCAATTCGTTCCTCTTTTTTTTTCCCCATTGAAAGTCTGTTTTAATTGTCCCATTGACACAGTGTTTGTCAAAGCCAGTTCTGATTAATCTCCTTTGTCCGTGTGTCCTTTGCCATTTCCTATCACTCCTCCCTGAGAGAGACTTCACCTTGATTCATAAGGAAAAGGGGACGGTGCATTCTCTTAGCTACTTCCTGCTGAAAGCGGACGTTGTAGGTTTCAGGGTGAAGATCTTCTCTCACTACTCTAAAGGGTCCCTTTGGCAATAGGAAACACGTAGACTATTGTGGAGACTGATTTTGGTATCATGTTGCTTCTATGTATCTTTTTTTACTTTTTCTTTTCAAGATTTCTTCTAATATTTTTTTATTTTTTAATCTTTTTAAATCTAAATGTGAGTGGATGACTGGTGGTTTGTCTCAGATTACATATGATTAACTAGTAGGTTAATATTGCATATTGCAATAGACAGTGAAAATATTTCATATCTCAAAAGTCAGCATTAGGGAGCTCTGGTGGCCTAATGACAAGAAGCTACACTGCAATCCCAGAGGTGTGGGGTTTGAATCCACCCGATGATCTGCTGGAGAAGGAAAGGCCAGTCAGATCTGATTTGCTAGGCTGATGCACCTTTTTCCTGGAGGATGGTGACACATTAGACATATTTATACTAACAATCATCTAACATGATGAGAAAATGGTAAACTAAAAGTGAAAAAGCATATAGACTTTTTTACCTGATTTTGTTACTTTCTGGTCTGAGGTCTCAGGCATTTAATACCTTTGAGCTTTCATTTCTTCATGTACGACATAGCAGTAATAATGTATGCCATGTCTCCTCTATGAATAAGGAAGATCGAAGAATTGATGCATTTGAATTGTAGGGTTTGGGAAGAAGATTTAATATACCATGGACTGCCAAAAGAACACACAAATTTTTCTTGAAGAAAATGAAATCAAGGTGCTCCTTGGAGGCAAGGTTGTTGAAACTTTGCCTCATATACTTTTTCATGAGGTGCCAGTACTCAGAAAAAGACATCATGCTGGGGAAAGTAGGTCAGCAAAAAATAGGAAAACTCTTCGCAAGATGGCTTGATTAACACTGTGCCTACCACACAATGGACGTGACCATGATCATAAAGATGGTACAGGATAGGGCAAGATTTCCATCTGTTGCTTATAGTCACCTTGACAGTGCCAAACGACAACATGACTCCCATAGAAAAGTAATTGAAAAAGCAAAAAGAGGTCAAATACATCATACACTGATGTAACTTTTCCTAAATTACCTCCTTCAAGTTGCCTCTTAAAAGAGGAAATTGCCCTCCTGCAAAGCTCCATGAAAATGAAATCAACAACCATGCCCTACTCTAGGCAATCACCTGCTCCATCATATGAGTTTCAAAGTCCGACGTAAAGGATCTTGCCATTAACTCCTCAGTCCATTCATTTACAACTGTACAAGTTGAAGTCTCAATTCCACTCATGTGAGGAGAAACGCTGGTGGCTCTCTCCTTTAATTACAAACTCGGAGTCTGGGATGCAAGTTTTCATCATTTTTATATAATACTCTGATTCAAATAAAATCAGGAGAAGAATTTCTCTTTCGTTAATTATGCAGTTAAAACCGTCACAGGCCAAAGGTTGAAGTGGCCCTCTTAGAATCTGATGGTTGAAGTGGCCCTCTTAGAATCTGATGTCTTAGACTGCTGTGTGTTACTGTAGTTATGAGCAAGGGAAACCTGCATGCCTGTGACTGATCCTGATCTGTGAGTTTCCCCCAGTAAATGCAGTTCCGATAGATCTAGTATGTGTGCTCTCTGGCCTAGTGATACTCATGATAACATGGAAAATTGTTTAAAACATCATTAAATTCCTCATAGATTTTAAGAGTTAAATCCATGCTTAAATTTAATGGAAAAGTTTTCCAAAGAACTTGTTGTTGTTGTTATGTGCTATCAAGTCACTGTACTCATACACTGTACTCATAGTTACCCTGTGTACAACAGCTCTGAACCCTGCTCTATCCTGAGCCAATCTTATTGTCTTTGACATACCTACCCCCATTACCCCAGTCACTAAATCAATCCATTACGTTGAAGGTCTTCCTCTTTGCACTGTCCCTACACCTACCCAAGAATGTTGTCCCTCTCCAACAACTGGTCCCTCCTTGAAACATACGAAACCTCAGATTTCTTGCCTCCAAAGAGCAGCCTGGTTTCACCCTCTCCAGGATGAACTAGTGTTTGTTAAGAAAAAGTCAAGAGAACCAATATCATCTGTAGTAAGGGGCAGGAGGCAACAGGCGGGGGAGGGCAAGTGTTGAGAAAATGCAAATGAATACCAAATCTGCCAACCCAGAAAAGCTCTACACAAAGACAGAAAAGAAATAAAACTGTTTTAACATAAACAGAATTAGCGTGAAGTCAGAATGTGATGCACATAAAGAGAATGCAAAGAGAAATCTGACCCTTTATGTAGAAGCATTTTTTACATGTTCTCAAAATAAATAACTAGTTCTCCAGTAAAAGGGTGTGAGGGCACCATTTATCACTCAATAGTTCATTCTAAATTCATCTACTATTTACCTATGCTTGCTAATTGCTTTCATCTAAAGAAAAAAATAAACTACCTTAAAACACGAGATAGTTTTGTAACCTGGAGCAAGTTAGATCTGTAAACTGAGAAGTTGAGCTTTTTAATCCACTCTTCCACAGACCCTGATCTTCTTTGACTCCACTTTAAAGAGATGGCTCCCAGACAGTGTCTAATTAGCTTATAAGCAAGGCAAACACAAATTTTATGTGAGTAATTTGACAGGGTTTTTTTTACCACGATGCTCACCTTCTTCATTGGGTGTTGTTAGGTGCCATTGACTCACCTATGACTCATAACAACCCTATGAACAATGGATCTAAACCTTGCTCTGCCCTTGCATTATCCTCACCATATCTGTTATGCTGCAGACTATTGTTAATGTCACTGAATCAATCCATCTTGTTGAGGGTCTTTCTTTCTCTGATCCTCCACCTTTCCCACCACCATGTCCTTTTCTGAAACCTGGCTCCTCCCAACAACATATTCAAGTATATGTGATGAAATTTCACCATCCTTGACTCCAAGGAGCGCCCTGGTTGCACTTCCTGCAAGGCTGACTTTGTTTGTTTTTACCAGTCCATAAGATATTCAGTACTCCTCTCTAACACCACAACTCAAAGGCATTGATTCATCTTCTGTCATTCTTATTCAGTGTCAGAATTTCAGATGTGTAACAAATAATTGAAAAGACCATGACTTGGAGCATATATACCTTGGTCGTTAAAGTGGCGTCCTTATTCTTTAGCACTTTGTAGAAGTCCTTGACAGAAGATTTTTCCAATGCAGCAGCATGCTTTTTGATTTTTAACTACTGTTACCATGCATGTTGATTGTGGATCCAAGTAAAATGAAATCTTTGAAAACGTCAAACATTTCTCCACCTATCAGAGTGTTGCCTGTTTGTCCACTGGTGAAGTCTTTATTGGGAATCCACTCCTATTTCCAGATCCTTGAGGAAATGGTCCTGAGTTATAAAACTGGCAAGAGGCTTCTTTCTTTAATTTTTTAAACTATTTTTATACATTTCAAAAGAGACAGAGAAAAAATTCACAATTATGGTTTTTTTTTTAAAAAAAACAGAAACAAACTCAGAAAAGTGAAAAGGCAAGTCCCTTTTGGCAGGATTTTCCTCCCTTCTCAATTTGTATTTATCCCTAGAATGTGTTGTGTGTGTGTGGGTTGTGTACCATAGAGTCAGAAGGAAATAGTTAATTTTGGAAGGAAATATTTGAATTTCTGGTTTTGTTTTAATATAATGAATGTTTTCAAATAGCTTACCAATTTTTCTATATTTATGATGGTTTATATATAGTTTGCAGGAAAAAGATATGGCAATGAACTTCTGTAAAGATTTACAGCCTTTAAAACCTTAAGGGACACTTCTATTCTCTCCTATAGAGTCAGAATTGACTCAATGACAGTGACTTAATAAGTAAATTGTCATACCTAAAGGAAGATGCTTAACTACTATATTTTTTTATATTATATAGTAGTTATATTTTGCTTCACTGGAGAGAGATGACTGGCTGAAACTTTCTCCTTACCATCAGGAAAGTGTGTCTAACTTTCCTGGGGAAGAATTGAGTGATACTTTTCCTTTATAATGTGCAATTTCTGCTTCAGTCTTCACAGGACAAAAGCATGGCCTCAGAAGTCAGAAATGTCTCCCACGGTGTGAGTGACTTCATCCTGTTGGGCTTCCCTTGCCGCTGGGAAATACAGCTCTTCCTCTTTTTCATATTCTTTGTGACTTATATCCTGACTCTTCTGGGAAATATGGCCATTGTATGTGCAGTGCACTGGGATCGCAGGCTCCATACCCCCATGTACATCCTACTGGCCAACTTTTCCTTCCTGGAGATCTGCTATGTCAACTCTGACGTACCCAACATGCTGGCCAACTTCCTCTCCAAGACCAAAACCATCTCCTTCACTCGATGTCTCCTCCAGTTGTACTTCTTCTTCTCACTGGGCACAACTGAATGCCTATTCCTCTCTATCATGGCCTATGACCGGTTCCTAGCTATCTGCCGTCCCCTGCACTACCCCACGGTCATGACTGCTAAGTTCTGTAAAAGTCTGGTCATCTTTTGTTGGGTGTATGGCTTCCTCTGGTTTCTAATCCCAGTGATACTAGTTACTCAGCTGCCATTCTGTGGCCCAAATGTGATTGATGACTTTCTGTGTGACCTGGGTCCCCTGCTGGCCTTGGCTTCGGCCTGTGTCCCTATCCCAGGAACTGTTCTCATCTGTGGCACCATGAGCTCCCTCCTCATCTTTGCCACCTTTTTCTACATTATTGGCTCATACACCTTGGTGCTGAGGGCTGTTATCCAAGTGCCTTCAGCTGCTGGCAGAAAGAAGGCCTTCTCCACCTGCTCTTCACATCTGGCTGTGGTCTTTCTGTTCTATGGATCTGTCATGATAACATATGTAAGCCCAGGGTCAGGACAAGCAGAGGGCATGCAGAAATTCACTACTTTGTTCTATTCTGTTTTGACCCCGTTTTTCAACCCTATGATCTATAGCCTCCGAAATAAAGAGATGAAGGATGCCTTAAAAAAAGTACTAGGAGTTTCCTAGGTGAGTTTTCTAATAAACCTTTTCGGATATTAAGACTGCTTCCTTTCATATCAGAGGAAGGGCCCCACTCCAAGGTGAGAGAAGAGGGTTTGAATGAACTTGAGTTTCTTGAGGGAAAGCTCCAAATTAGCACGTTTCCCCTTTGCAAGGACATGAGCTGAAAGGAGCAAGTTCTAGCTCCCAAAGAAATTATTAATGAGCAACAAGGATGCTCCCCTATCCGTGTGAGCCTGCGCTTAACAAAGAACTACATCCTTAATCCACAGTTTTCAAAATGCCAAGCAGCAGGACCCTACCACCAGCGGTAGTGGGCCAGGGCGCGGGCCTCAGCAATTTCATGCAAGTCGTGTTTCCTCTTGATCACGGGGCCCTGGTTGTGGAAAGCCTGTAGTGGCTCAGGCGACAACTTCCCTGGCTTCGGTGTCCGCCTATGCTGCTTCTCCAGGCACTCAGTAATCATCCACTTCATTGCCAGGAAGTGGTGCCGCCGCTCAGCCAGGGCACAGGGACCTGGTAGAAGTGGCCGCCCTTGAGGATGGGCACCAACTGATCACAAGCTCATGGTTTTTCAGGGCCTGGTGGAAGATAGTGTGAGGGTTGCATTCGGTGTATGCCTGTACCTCTGCAGAAGCAGCGTGGTATGTCTCAAATTGCTTCCTTTTCACGGCTTCCAGGGTCTGCACCATGAGATGCCTGGCCCGCACCTTGTTTCCTCCTTTCATTATCATGTAGGTAAATTTGCTTACAACGGAGCAGGTTTTGGTCGCCGGCTGAACTGAGTCTTCCTGAGTTCCCGTTCACACTTTTCCTGCTCAGTCAGCTCTGCCACCTGCTTGCAGTGATAACCCTTGTCAATCAGGGCCATAGTGGCTCCACCTCACCTGGGTTAGTGCAGGAAGCCGTGGAACAAGAGCCCATACACCCAGAGCCAGGCCAGGCCAGCCTCGCACAGTGCTCACCGAGGGGGTGCCCATCTTGGCTCCCCAGTTGATATTTTTACTATGAATGTAACACCATTCTTCTGTTTTTCATCCCAGCACAGTATACTATGTGATCGTCTGATTCCAAGTGGCAAAAGTTAGTTCCTGTCATCTCACTAATGCCTAGAATGCTGATATTCATGTGCATCATTTAATTTTTTACAATTTCTACTTTTACATACATTTTATGTGCATTCCATGTTTCAATTATTAAAGGATATTTGTTATTATTTTTCCTCATTTCAACTGACATACAATCTGGGGCTCTACTACTAATAAAACTATCCACATTCCTCTACTGTTCACAGAATTGGTTGGCTAACCCTCTTTCCTAGTCTTTCTTAACCTAATAGCTTTACTAATACTTAACCACACTTGTGGCATTTGACAGGATCACAGAAAGTTATATCAGTACAGCAAACTGACAGACAAGTAAGTATTGTACCAATCAGAACAATGTTTTCCACATACACAGCAAACTGATAATTTAGTTTATAACTCTAATAGCCAAATTCATATTCACACCATATTCTATTCATATTCATATTCTATTGAACAAATTTTCTATTAGCAAAGATTTTTATTGATTAGAAGTAAGTCTAGTTTCAAGAAAGCAAGCACATATTTACGCACACAAACACCATCTCCACTTCTTATTTTCTTGACACACACACCCACACATACACATAGATCCTATCCATAGAGGATGATAGCAAAAACACAGAGGAAAATTTCCCTAGTGTCTCTGGATACTTATCCTGACCCTCTGCCTCATTAGTCAAATCCTTGGGGGAAATGGACACAAAAAAAATCATATAAGATGTATACATAAGGAGTGATGCTTCCCAAAGAGCACACTGAGACACTTGGCCCTATTCAGCAAAGACTTGTAAATTCTTTATAATCACTAACTTAAAAAATAAACTCCATTTTGCTCAGAGTACTAAAGATTTTTTTACATCATAAGGAAGAAAGCCTCTGGAGACACAATGTTCTTTAGCCATGATTCAGTTTTTAGATCTTTTTAATAAGGAAGAGAGCCTGGTAACTGAAGTTCCTATCACAACTTCCTCTTGGAGCCAGAAATGCCACTGGGTATGTAAGGAAGGTGTGGTGCATGAATCAGTTCTCTCTCATTGCTCCTGTGTCCTGCAGACAGAGTCTAAGAGTATGCTGGCTCCTCTGTAAATTCATGGGTTCTTTGTTCCATTTACAACCCTGCAGCACTCTTACCAAACTCCTGAGAGTATTTAGAGTGATAGAAATTCAATTAGACATCACAGTATTTTACAGACTCAGAGCTCACCCTCCTGCTGGTTTTCAGAGTCAGTAAATAGTATGGAAGGAGATTGTCCATCTTCTCCCAAAGAGTAGATGGTGGATTCAAAGCAAATGCCTTTGGGTTGGCAAGGTCACTAGGCCATCAGAGAGAGACTGTTGTCCTCTAGAGAAACTGAGAACTTTGTTAAACTGGTTTAGTGGCATAAAAGAGGAAGGACTGTTTTCTAATACCAGGAAGTAAGTATAGTCCCCTCTTTACTAGAGTCTAGGGTAAAAATTATCTCCATTATCTACACAAAGTTTTTAATGTTTTTGTCAACTTTTGTCTTTTATTACCCTTCTTTTAGTATCCCTTCTCCCATCTATTCTCTATACATGCTATTTTCCATTAAACATGGATGTCCAATTAATATTGTATCCTGAATGAGAAGAATTTCAATGCTGTCTTTGCCAAATACTCAAGTGTACTGCTGCTGTCGCTGTATCAATCTATCTCATTGAGGGGTATGTCAGAGACAATGAAGATGGCTTGAGATAGGACAGGTTCAGAACTGTTGTTCATAGAGTAAACAATGAGTTGTACTCAACTTGATGGCACATAATAACAACAACTTCTCTGAAATATAAGCTAGAGTGCGTTTGTGTGCAATCTAACTCTGGACATAATAGGATCCCAATTTGAGGAAACCTAAGCTGATGATAATGTGTGTTGTTCTACTCATCCCTGTCCTGCTTATTCTGTGAGTGATAAACACCTATTGTTCATGCCATTCAAAAGGTACTTTACTATGAACTTGTGAATATGGTAGCATTGTATCTCTTTTATGGAAAGCAGTATATTAGTATGTCATTTTCACTCGGTGTATTTATCTCTCAATTACTTCTAACAAGGATAAATGTTTTCCAGGTGCACATCATGCAGATAGGTATGTTGTGAAGTACGCTTCTCCAGAAAGGCTCACTTACAGTCATATACATGTAAGTGGAATCACTGATTGTTTTTATAAATCATAAGTATCAAAAGAGGGGACAATTATTTTTATGTTCACCATTGTATCCAAAATCTTAGCATGCTCCTAGTGAACATAACACTGAAAGTATATTTGTTAAATATATAAATTAATAATAAGTGGAAGGAGCTCTGTAATCTAATTTTATCATTCCATTTCTAATTATTATTATAGGCCCATTAACTTTATTTTTCAGCTAAAAATTACAATATGTGGTCTGATATATATAAGTATAGTTGTGGCAGTATCTTTGAAATTATAGCTCTCCCACAAATTTTGGTGCATGTGGGCATAATAATTATAATGCAGGAAATGTATTCTCTTGGGTAAAATTTGACTTTTCATAAAATTCATCTTTGATAGAGACAGATTTTTTCATCATTTTAAAAAATTAATGTTAATAAAAATACCCAAAATTACCTGGACAATAAAACATTTATCCATTGGGTTTACTTAAGTGTGGTCAAGTATGAAGAAGCCCACCTCTTGATCTCCACAGATGGGATAAATGACATAGGATGGAATTTGGTGAGTATATCTTGACACTGATTTTGATGGCTGGAGGGAGAGGTGGCTTTGTAAAGGAAAGGGGAAAGATCTGGTGTGAAAAACAATGTATATGAACTTTTGTAAATCAGTATAAAAAAACAAAACAGTGATATGAATAAATAATATCTTTACCCTTTTATTAGCTATGAATAATATAATAGAGATGAACAATAATTTATTGTAATAAATATAGTAAATAATAGTATGAATAACTTAATTCTATTAAAAATTATTCTCTTCTAAAAGTAAGCATATTTCTGAACTTAAAATTCTAAATTGGCTTATCCACCCAAAACTTCTAAATTCTAACTAGCAATATTAAGAACATAAGAATTAACCAGGATCAATTCTTTGAAGCAGGTTGTTAACAAATATCCAGTCTTATAATTTTGTCTCAACTCTAGATTCAGTCATCATCTGAAATATCTTTCTGGCCTCTTCACATTATAAGAAGATTCTTCTATTGAATAATTTAGATAAAAGCAACATGATGGATATACATAAATTGTTGTGTTTAGGGCTTAATTTCTGGCAAAAATATGAATGTACATAATTTATCTACTAGAGAAATTAATTATTTATGCAGAAGCAAAACACTAAACTGACTCAGGTGCCCAGCCATGGCAGAGATTGCAATACAGTACGGTTCTTTTGGGAACCAAACCAGGGGGAAATGGTGGTAGAGGAAGGAAGTGGAGAGAAGTAAGAGCGGTCTTCAGTAATTTAACACTTATCCAACCTCACACCCTCACCAAACCCCCAGCTCCATGGAGTAGAAATTGGACTTATTTTAAATAGTTCTAAAGAGAAATACTGGGTTGCATGCGCAAAAGTCTTAACAGTGAAAGGCAACATAAGAAAGTGCTTTGAAATGACCAGAGTTCCTCCAACAGAAAATGAGCAGAAGTGTTAAAAATAAAAAAAATCAGATGACACCTTAGATTTGCTAAGTAGATTGAATAGCTGGTTTCAGGTGAAAATGGTACAGGATCCAGCAGGTGTTTCTTCTGTTGTGAATAGGAAGGCAACAAGTCAGAGCTGATGGCAATACTAAGCTCTGACTCCGCACCTAATAGCCACCACAATATAGGGTTTTAAAGGACTTCTAGTTTCATTCTCATCTGTTTTAATTACACCTTTCTACAAGAAATTTTGATTAACAAGATCATTTAACAGCTATTTTTTAGATTCACACTCAGTTTTTTTCAAAGTAAAATGGTGAGTCCAACGTCTATACTTACAGTAGGATCTCCAAGTCTCTGATTCAACCACTAAAACTAAAACTGAGAAGTTAAGAGCAAGTTTTGCTATGAAATTATGTTTATTACAAATTAACCTCCAACTATGCTTATATACTTGAGAATTACAGGGTTTGCACAATCACGTAAACTCCTTAAGTCTCTCTGAGGTTACGCTTTCTCGTCTTTAACAAAAAAATAAGAAGGGAAGAATGATATCCAATAAAAGATTAGATGTTATAATTAACTAGATAAATCAATACATTTTTAGTAGTATCAAATCACAAACTGTGTATGAATGCTTGAATGTAAAACCAATTTCATTTTCAAACTTACGAACCAATTTGATTTTAAATGATAATAAAAATAAATTGAAGACAATGAAGCACAGCTTTCGTACATTTAAAGTCACAAGAAGAGTTTAACAACATAACATATGTGAAAATGCTTGCTTCCTTTAGAAGCAATTCTTATTCTTATTTATCATTTTTTAATTTCTTGTTTTCTTTTGTTTCTTGAACAGCTTTAAAATCCAAGAATAGAACAATGAAGGTTGTGACTGAGTTTATTCTCCTGGGTTTCTCTGGTCAAAGAAAAACCCAGAACATCTTGTTCTCATTAATCCTAATGGTCTATCTCCTGACCCTGCTGGGTAATGGGGCTGTTGTCTGTGCTGTGAAATGGGACAGGAGACTCCACACACCCATGTACATCCTCTTGGGAAACTTCGCCTTCCTGGAGATCTGGTACGTTTCCTCCACTATCCCAAACATGCTGGCCAACATCCTCTCTGACACCAAGACCATCTCTTTCTCTGGCTGCTTCCTCCAATTTTACTTCTTTTTTTCACTGGGTACAACTGAATGTTTCTTCTTATCAGTCATGGCCTATGATCGGTACCTGGCCATCTGCCGCCCCCTGCACTACCCTACTGTCATGACTGGAAAGTTCTGTGTGATCTTAGTCTGTCTCTGCTGGGTGGGTGGGTTCCTATACTATCCAGTGCCCATTGTCCTCATCTCCCAACTTCCTTTCTGTGGACCCAATATCATTGACCACATTGTGTGTGACCCAGGCCCACTATTTGCACTGGCCTGTAACCCTGCATATTCAACTAAGGTTATCTGTTCCACCTACACTTCAATGATTATCTTTGGGCCCTTCCTCTTTATTTTGGGGTCTTATACTCTAGTTCTTAGGGCTGTTCTTCGAGTTCCTTCCGGAGCTGGCCGAACTAAAGCTTTCTCCACATGTGGCTCTCACCTAACGGTGGTGTCTCTATTCTATGGAACTCTTATGGTTGTGTATGTGAGCCCAACATCAGGGAACCCAGCAGGGATGCAAAAGGTCATCACTTTAGTGTACTCAGCAGTGACTCCACTATTAAATCCCCTAATCTATAGTCTACGAAACAAGGACATGAAAGCTGCCCTAAAAAAAGTAGTGTGCTTAACAACTGGACAAAACTGAGATACCTTTGAAAGAGAAGATAAATTTGTGCTTGCCTTGTGTCATTTATAATGCAAAATCATATAAGTAAATCATGTCCTGGTTTACACTTAAAAAGAAAAGGAAAATTCTCTTTCACTAGGATCTCTAGTAGCCCAATATGTAAAGAACTGTGCTCTTAACCCAAAGGCCACACGTCTGGAGGTTCAATCAACAAAATCAAACAGTTCCTTGGAAGAAAGATAGACCAACTCCTCTAATGTGGTATACAGTCTCAGAAATCCACATTAAAATCAAATACAAATGGGTGTCAACTTGAGGACAATGGAAAATCTGATTCCTTAGCAATTCAAGTTCAGTTCAT
>NW_006399776.1:19082511-19159989 GCF_000299155.1 Elephantulus edwardii
GATATTTCACTCAGCATAATGTTCTCCAGAGTAAACCATTTTGAATAATATTGCATGAGTTTCTTGTTTTTCCATGCAGCATAGTATTCCATTGTGTGAATATACCACAGCTTCCCTAACCATTCGTTTGTTGAAGGGCACTTAAGTTGTTTCCAGCTCCTTGCTATTGTGAACAAAGCTGCAATAAACATGGGTGTGTATAAGTTTTCTTGGATGTCAGTTATGGTCTCTTTGGGGTATATTCCCATTAGTGGACTTGCTGGGTCAAATGGTATCTCTATTTGCAACTTTTTGAGAAAGCGCCATACCGCCTTCCACAGGGGTTGCACCATTTTACACTCCCACCAATAGTGAAAAAGGGTTCCAGTTTCTCCACAACCTTGCCAGCATGTGTTGCTTGCTGTTCTGTTAAATTTTGCTATTCTGCTATTTTGACCAGGGTGAGATGATATCTCGTAGTTGTTTTAATTTGCATCTCTCTTAGAGCTAGGGATTTTAAACATTTCTTCATGTGCTTATTAGCCATCTGAATGTCACCTTCGGTGAAGTGCCTGTTCATATCCTGTGTCTTTCATTGTTTTACAATCCCTCCCCTCAGGTCCGCTCCACTATGCAGCCCTCGTTCTGGACTCCTGTCATGATAATAATACCTAATCACATCTCCCTTTTAAACAGTTTTCTCTTTCATCTGTTTCAATGCAGTATACATTATTTAATCCCATCTTTCTCAGTCTCCCCCCAGCCCTGATGTCAGTCCTGTTTTACAACAGTAGCACTATGCAGTATTTGTCCTTTGACTG
Source organism: Elephantulus edwardii (assembly GCF_000299155.1). Taxonomy (NCBI): domain Eukaryota; kingdom Metazoa; phylum Chordata; class Mammalia; order Macroscelidea; family Macroscelididae; genus Elephantulus; species Elephantulus edwardii. The sequence goes on from NW_006399776.1 coordinate 19,083,312, forward strand.
AGATATTTCACTCAGCATAATGTCCTCCAGGGTCACCCATTTTGAATAATATTGCATCTACATACATTTTTTGTGTGATGTGTTTTTGTTGGCTTTAATCTTGACTAGTAGAAAGAATCAATTATGTATGTTCCCAAGTTTTTCAAGAGGTATGGGGGGAAAGGGGAAATCTAATTCCAGAACTGGGTGAGGGGACCACCAAAAACTAGTAATTGGAATCTTTCATTGTTTGACATTTTCCATCATATCTAGAATAGAATGTTTCATCTATCTATCTCTGTAAATAAAGTAAAAACACTTTATTTGCCAAAGCTATTTGATAAACTACTGGAACCAGTATTTCATCCTGCTGGTCCACCATATAACTGCAATTCACAATGATCAACCTTCTCATTTCTCTTAAACATACTTACTCTCCATTGGATGTTTAAATCATGGTGTTTTCTCTGACGTGATGGTCAGCACTTATCCCTGACTATCTACTGAAGCAAATCTTAACAAACCCTTTTCCTTTCGTGAGATAATCCATGATGTTCCCTTGAATTTTCCTTCCTTTCTTTACAAATTACTTGTCTTTGCCTGAAATTTGGCCGTTTTACTAGATACTATTTATAGGGATGCTCAGTTATATAAGCAAGAGTGAAACTTGCATATCTTTTATTTCCCATTGAATACTCAAATCCTGGCAATGTACACCACAGACACAGTGAAATGAATGTTGCTGTTGTGTACAGTAGCGGTGAAACTAACCTATAGCTGACCCTCCACGTGGGTTTTCAGAGGCACTTAATCACACTAGAGAAAATGGCCCATCCTTCTCCTGTGGAGCAGCTCGTGGCCTCTAACTATGTGCCTTTGGGATAGCAGCACAGCTCCTTGCCACTAGGCTATCAGAGCTCCCTGTAAAAATGCATGTCAAATAAATAAATACCTAAACCACTCATTCTATCATCAAAGCTAGCCAAATGTCTATCTGGATTTCTGTATTTGAATACTAGTCTTGGAAGTTATTCATGCATAGTATAGTCCTATATAAGCTTAGTCCTCATGTCTATTTAAGAGAACCTTAACTGTTTTGCAGTACATTTGCATGGTCTTATTTTGATCAGTAGGAAATTGGATATATGATCATCAAATTAGAAGTGGTAGGAAATGGGGGAATAAAGTCGTTTTTTCAGGGTAGAGTGTTATTCACCAAGAATACCACAAAATCTAGCACTCAGTTCTACTAGATTCAATCTTGGATCAGGAAATCAAAGCTGGGAAATGGGGTAGAAGACAGGAGCAGACTTGATGTCTTTGAGTTGTGGTGTTGTAAGAGAGTGTTGACGATCCCAAGGACTGTCAAAAGAGCAAGCAGCTATGGACAAAGTAGGGCTAGCGTGCCCTCGAAAGCAAAGATGATGAAGATTTTATCTCACATATTTGGACATGTTGATAGAAGAGGCTGTTCCTTGGAGAGGGACATTATGCTTGGAAAGGTGAAAGATCAGCAAAAGAGAGGTAGACCCTTGAGGAGATGCATTGATATAGTATCTGCAGCAATGAGCTCAAGGGTGTCAGGGATGGTAAAGATGGTGCAGGACAGGACAAGCTTCAGATCAATTGTTCAAAGGACTGCCATAAGTCATACTAGACAACACTTACCAAAAACAACAAACAAACTGATATAGAGTTGATTATATTCATAGTGATCCTGTACAACAGGGTAAATCCCTATGGAAGCAGACTGCCATACCTTTCTCCTGCAGAGAGGATAGTAAGTTCAAACCACTGTTCTAACAGTTTTCAGCCAAGTGTATTACCAGAGTTCTACTGGACACAATCTTATATTGTTCCCTAACTGTTTTATGTAAATATACTCTAGATGGTAGAGAATGAGGAAATATAACCCATATTTTCTACCTCTAGCAGGAGTGGCATCCACTTCCTGAAACTCTATGAACTTTGATAAATGTTGATAGTTGTAAGAGGGGCTTCAGGCCTTTTGTTCATAGGGTCGCTATGAGTCATGTTCCACTCAAAGGTAATCAACAACAAAAACATCACTATGAAGTAAAAAAAAAAAGGTAATTCAATAAAAAGTGGAAATAATTAAACATTATCAGTATAGCATATGTGAGTAAATTATTTTGAAGATTATTTTTAAAATAGCTTTAACAGTACATCAACAGAAAACTGACAGAAAGTCAAGATGGGTTCAGAAGATGCCACAGCAGACTAAAGTCTGATGGATCTTGGCTGAAAGTAGATAATATGAGAAAGAAGTTTACTTGTGTTTTATTGGCTGCAAAGTTTTCTGTGTGGATCATAAATTACTGATAACATTGAAATAATGGGATCACAGAATACTTAATAATTGAGCTCATGGAAAGTCTATACATGGACAAAGAAACAAAAGTAGATTACAATGTTTTCTTCCAAGATGACTATGCATAGAGTTGAATGAAATTTTTGGTTTTTAGCTGAGCAATTAAACTTTTGTAGCAACCAAAGATTCCCAGTGTAAAATATAACTCTTTTAATTCTCTAGAGCTCTCCTTGCAAATCCAATGATTTTACTTATTTGGAATTAATAACCAAATTATGGGAAATATCAAGATTCTAATAAATAACTCTCTCAGTGCCTGGCCTCATGTTTCTTTGATCTCTTACCACTAGTTGCCTCTATATACCCTACACTTGAGCAAAATTATACATTTTTTCTCTAACACCTGGCATATATGTTAGCAATCAAGTCTCTTAAAAATCTCCTATATCTATTCATAGGTATTATTATTTCATCTCTTTTAAGTAAAAATAATTGCATTTAAGCTCTACCATTTCTCTTTCCTAGAAACTGTACTAATTTGTTATCCACCTTATTGCTCTTTCATATTTTATTGGGTCTTCCCTTTGGCATAACATATGCATCACTTTCTTTTTCTTTATTTTAGAAGTTTTGTCCATGGGCTATTCACATTCTTGAAGATACCTTGTTCTTTTTATTATTGTTATATACTGCTGAATTGGGATTAACTCATAGCTGACCTTCCAAAAAGTTATTATCAGAGACAGTAAATTGCACAGGGGAAGATTGTCCATCTTTCTCCAGTGGAGCAGCTGGTGGATTTTAAGAGCCTACCTTTGGGTTCCTGTTCCAGTCGTTTTTGGATAATCTTCAGCAGAATCTTGCTTGCATGTGTTATTAATGATATTGTTCTGTAATTTCCACACTCTGCCAGGTCACTTATTTTGAAATGGGAACAAATATAGATTTCTTCCAGTCAGTTGGTGAGGTGGTTGTCCTCCAGATTTCTTGGCACAACTTGGTGAGCACATCCAGGGCAGCCTCTGTTTATTGAAATATGTTAATTGGTATACCGTCGATTCCTGGGTCCTTTTTTTTTGCCATTTCTTTCAGAGCAGCTTGAACTTCTTCCTTCATCAACACAGGCTCTTGCTCATATGCTGTTTCATGAAATTCTTCTATATCCACCAATTCCTTTTGGTACAATGTCTCTGTATACTCTTTCCATCTTCTTTTAATGCTTCCTGGATCAATTAATATTCTGCCCAAAGTATCCTTAAGTATTGCAACTCAAGGCTCGAATTTGTTCTTCAGTTCCTTCAGCTTAAGAAATGCTGAGTGAGTTCTGACATACTTTGGACATGTTGCAAAATGGGACCAGTCCTTGGAGAAGGACGTCATGCTTGAGAGGTGGATGGACAGCACAAGAAAGGAAAACCCTCAATGATATGGATTGATACAATGACTGAGGTAATGGGATAAATGTATCAAAGACAGTGAGATTGGCATACATTGTACATAGGGTCACCATAACAACAAGGACAATAACCTTTGGGTTGGTAGCACAACTCCTTTCCACTAAGTCACCAGAGTTTCCTTTTATTAACAATATTAGAAAACAATGCACTACACTTACTGTTTTTTCTTTTTCATTAATCTTAACTCAGGACTCTGTAACCTTGTTTGCATTCTTAACACTACATTCTTTCTCTCTTTCACATTTATATATGTGTTTTCTATATTCCTCAACACTGAAAGTGGTCTTTAGAACATGTGGAGGTGTGGAGAAGGAAATTTTTTTCTTTCCTTTTTTTATTATGAAATAATAAAAAACTTTTAATGAAACTTTATAGAGATTTAGAGCTCCAGTCATTCATTATTGCACTTTTCTCTCTGTTTCACTCTTCTCCTTGAAGAGTAAAACTCTTTCACCGTTATGCAATCCCTCCCCAAGTCCACTCCACTATGCAGCCTTCATTCTGAACTTCTGTAATGACAAGAATACTCATTCATATATCCCATTTAAATAGTTTCTCTCTCATCTGTTTCCATACAGTATACATCATTCCTCCCCTCCTTTTCTGTCTTCCCTCAATCCCGATGTCAGTCCTGTTCTTACAACAGTGGCCCTACGCAATATTTGTCCTTTTGTGACTGAAATATTTCACTCAGCATAATGTCCTCCAGGATCATCTATTTTGCATAATATTGCATGAGTTCCTTGGTTTTCAGTGCACCACAGTATTCCATTGTGTGAATATACCAGAGCTTCTCTATCCATTTTTTTGTTGATGGACACTTGGGTTGTTTCCAGCTCTTTGCTATTGTGAACAAAGCCATGATAAACATGAGTGTGCAGGAACTCTTTTCTAAGAAGTTTTTATCATGGTTTTGGTAAAAGTTTACAGGGATAAATTAGGTTTCATTAAAAAATGTTTACACATTATTTTTCCGGATTGGCCATCATTCCATCAGTGTAACGGCACTTTTCCCACTTCCACAGTGTCCTGGTTTCCCTTTATTCTTCTTTCATACCATTTCCTGTCTTATTCCATCCTTCTTTCCTACTCCTTCCTGCTTCTCTTCTAATGATGAAGAGGAGAACGTTGAAGAATTCTACAAGCTTTTGCAGTCCAATATTGAACAAATATGCAGTCAAGATGCATTAATAATTGTTGGTGACTGGAATGCAAAAGTTGGAAACAATAAGGTAATTAGAAAATATGATCTTGGTGACAGATACAAGGCTAGATATTAAATGACTGAATTTTGTGCATAACTATTTATTTATCACAAACACTTTTTTAAAAAAAAAACCCACAAAAGGTGACTGCATACATGAACTTCACCTTACAGAATGCATAGGAATCAGATTGACCACATCTGTGAAAAGAATCATAGGAGAAGCTCAGTATCAGCAGTTAAAACCAGGCCAGGTGATAGCTGTGGAATAGGTCATCAATTGTTCATGTTAATGTTCAAATTAAATAAAGGTAAAGAAAACTGAAACTAGTCCACCAGAGGAAAAAAAAAAGCAAACCAACTTTGAGTCTGTTCCATTTGCATTTTAAAATCATCTCCAGAATAGATTTGAGGTTTGAACACTAAAACAAGGACCTGTTGAGCTATAGAATGACATTTAAAATTATCATCCATGGAGAAAGCAAAAGGTAATTACAAAGGTAGAAGAAGAAAGAAGAAGAAGAAGAAGCAGGAGGAGGAGGAGGAGGAGGAGGAGGAGAAGGAGAAGGAGAAGAAGAAGAAGAAGAAGAAGAAGTGGAGGAAGAGGAGGAGGAGGAGGAGACCAAAATGGATACCAGAATAAACTCTGAAAATTACACTAAAGTGTCAGAAAGCCAAAACAAAGGGGATAATAGCTGAAATAAATGAATAGAAGATTTCAAAGGGCAGCTTAAGAAGACAAAGCAAAGTATTATAACAAAATGTGCAAAGAGCTAGAATTGGAGGATAGAAAGATAAGAACTCACATGACATTCCTAAAGTTTAAAGAATTGAAAAAGAAATTCAAACCTTGTCTGGTAACACTGAGAAGTAACATGGGCAACATCTTGTATAATCCGGTAAGGATCAAAAGAAGATTAAAGGGCGGGGGTGGGGCGGGAAAGAAGATGGAAGGAATACACAGGATCATTGTACCAAAAAGAATTGGTTGACACTGAAAAACTTCAGTAACTAACATAAGAACAAGAGCCAATGGTAATGAACGAAGACGTGTAAGCTGCATTGGCAAAAAATAAGGCCCCAGGAATCTATGAGATACCAACCAACACGTTTCAACTAACAGATAAAGCCATGCATGTGCTCACTAGTCTATGTTGGGAAATTGGGAATGACAGTTGCTTGGTCATCTGATAAATATCCATAATTGTTCCAATTCTCAAGAAAAGTGATCCAACAGAATGTGAGGATTATCAGATAACATCATTAATATCATGTGCAGGTAAAATATTGCTGACTATCTTCCAAAAACAGAACAGTATATTGACAAAGAGCTGCCAGACGTTCTTAATGGTTTAGAAGAAGCCATGATACCAAGGATAATATTGTTGATGCCAGATGGACCATGGATGAAAGCAGTGAATGCCAGAAAAAGATCTATTTTTGTGTTATTGATTATGCAAAGGCATTTGATCGTGTGGATCATAAAAAACTATAGCTAACATTGAGAAGAATGTTAACATTGAGAATCCCAGAACACTTAATTATGCTCAGGTGAAACCTCAACCTAGATTGGGAAGGTGTACATCCAGGTTGTATCCTTTCTTCCTATTTAGTCAATCTGCACATGGAGCAAATCATTCAAGACATTGGACTTGAAATTTTTCTTCTTTCTTTTCTTACTCTGTTCTTATGGCATCTTTAACTTCTTGAGTACTTTGCCACACTTGAAATAGCCTACTCATAGAATCAAAAGGAACCTTTAAGTGAAGTTGTGTTGTTTGTTGTTGTTAAGTGCCATCGAGTTGCAGTTGACTCATAGCGACCCTATGAAGGAGAGTCCTCGACGCTTGGGTGTCTTTCGTCCTCTCTCCAGGTTCATAGGGTTTCTGGAGGCAAGCTATTACGGAGGTGGATGCCACTCCTCCTTCCAAGCTTGTTTTAATCGGGGAGCTCCACACTACTCTGTGTCCACATTGGGTAGCCAACCATTAATGCATTTGACACATCCGTGTCACAGTGTCTTAAAGTGAAGAGTGAGGTAAAAATTCTTAATCGCTCCATCCCACTGTGTCTCCAAATGCAATAGCCAAGGTCATCTTTAAAATTATGGTATTATATGATCCAGAAAGCAACATACTTTATAAATTATACATTAAAAAAATATTCTTAGATAAAATATCATTGTATTTTTGTTATTGTGTGCCATTGACTTGGAACCTTCCAGTGGGTTTTCAGAGACAGTAAATCACATGGGAGGAGATTGTTCTTCCGTCTCACATCAAGTAGCTGGTGGATTCAAACCCTGTGCCTATTATTGTATTAGGTGTGCTCTAGTCATTAGTGACTTATAGAGGCCCTATGTATAACAAGAAAATCTGTCCTGTACCATCCTCCTAATATTTGCAGTGCTTAAGCTCATTGTTGCAACCATTGTGTCAATCCATCTCATTGAGGATTTTCCTCACTTTCACTGACTACTTTTCCAAACATGATGCACTTTTCCTTGGACCTGTCCCTCCTGACAAGGTAGCTAGTATCTTTAATTAAATGATATGGATATATGGACTTTACACCTTTCTCCAATAATTTCTTCATCTTTTATACATGATTTTTTTACATACTCCTTGACCTCATGTTTTTGCATTTACTTCAAATCAGCATATAGTCCATTCTTTTGGTTTTCTAGTCTGATGTCTCTACTATATTTTCATTAAAGCATTAGAACATTTACACACTTGAGCCTCTGATTAAAGGAAATTGTTTCTGTGTGTATCATCGGGTTACAATTGACTTATAGGTGATCATCCAGTGTGTTTTCAGAGACAGTAATTTGCCCAGAAGGAGTTTACCCATCTTTCTCCCACAGAAAAATTGGTGGATTTGAACCATGTGCCTTTGGGCTGACAGCACAACTCCTTACAGTAAGCCAACAGCACTCCCTAAAAAGAAATTAGTGCCACTCAATAAAATGGAATCATGGGCCAATTGGCAGCATCAGTAAGGATGGCGAAGAGATTGAGATAGTTAACAGTTTTAGTTTACTTGGCTCCACAGTAAACACTCTTGGTAACAGCAGCCAGAGACAAATTGCAAGAGACAAATTGCATCGGGAAAGTCAGCTGTAAGGGACCTCTCAAGAGTACTGAAGAGCAATGATGTCAGGCTGGCCACTAAGGTGCACCTGATCCAGGCTATAGTCTTTACAATTATGTGCTATGCATCGGAGAGTTGGACAGTGGCTAGAAATGATAGAAAGAGAATTGATGCCTTTGAGCTGTAGTGCTGGAGAAGAGCTAGGAGAACAAACATTTGTCTTGGAGAGTGTGAAGCCAGAGTGCCCGTTGAAGTCAAGGATTCTGAAGCTTCATCTGACATACTTTTGGGCATGTTGCAAGGAGGGATTCGTCCTTGTAGAGGGACATCATGTTTAGGAGAGTGGAGGGGTGGCACAGAAGAGGAAGACGCTCGATGAGATGGATCAATTCTGTGGGTGGAGTGGTGGGAATGAGTGTGTCAGAGACGGCAAGGTTGGCAAAGGATAGAACAGTGTTTAAGGCTCTTATACATAAGGTCACTATGAGTTGCAAGCAATTCAATGGCACAGAACAACAACAACAACAGTTGGGAATTACTGGTGATAGAAATTAATTTTGTATCGCCAACTATTCCTGCTTGCTGAAACTGAGAAGGACCTGAAGCGCTTACTGCAGAAGTTCAAGGACTACAGCCTTCAATATGGATTAAATCTCAACATCAATAAAACAAAGATTATCACCACTGGGCAAATTATCCGCATCATGATAGATGGTGAAGAGATTGAGATTGTTAACAGCTTCAGTTTGCTTGGCTCTACAATCAACACTCTTGGTACCAGTAGCCAGAAAATTAAAAGAATTGAATTGGGAAAGTCTGCTCTCAGAGACCTCTCCAAAGTACAGAAGAGCAACCATGTCAGCGTGCCTGATAAAGGCCAGGGTCTTTGCAATTACTTGCTATGCATCAGAGAGCTGGACAATGACTATGAGACAATGGCTAGGGATGATAGAAGGAGAGTTGATGCCTTTGAGCTGTGGTGCTGGAGAAGAGTGTTGAATATACCATGGACTGCAAGGAGAACAAACAAGAGTGTCCTGGACAGAGTGAAGTCAGGCTGCTCCTTGGAGGCAAGAATTCTGAAGCTTTGTCTGACATACTTTGGACATGTTGTAATAAGGCACCAGTCCTTGGAGAGGGTCGTCATGCTTGGGAGGGTGGAGGGACAGCATAAGAGAGAAAGACCCTCGATGAGATGGATTTATTCAGTCACTGGGGAAATGGGCATAGATGTGTTGGAGACAATAAGATTGGAAAGTTATGGAGCAGAGTTTAGAGTTGTTGTGCATAGGGTCGTTATGAGTCACAGGCGACTCAACAGCAATAACAGCAACAACATATATTAAAAAGAATACTGAGTGTCATTCCATTGGCAACAATTGAAGAAAGTCTTTAGCTCTGTTGTCAATGTTGAGTTTCTGATTTTTTTAAAAAAAATATGTTGTGGCCACTTAAGATGATAAAATTTGAGGAGTCTCAGTGAGATGTGTTTGTTAATTCTTTGTATTTTTTTCATGTCTTTCTAAATTTAAAATTATTTCAAAATGAAAGGTTAAAAATCACACCTCCAGTTCCTATCTTCTTTCTGGAGAATCAGAGGAAGTCCTTCCCACAAAACCACTCACTAACTCTAGTTAGTTCCAGTGAACAGCTTCCTACATCTCAGTCATTTCAACATATGTTATTTCAATGGACTTTTCCCTTAGACATCTCCTAGGCATCGTGATTATGTTTAGAGAGTGATTTATTTTCTCATGTAAACCTTGAAAAGTTCGGGGATGAAAAACATCATTGCTTTTGTAAAGGAAAAACACACAAAACTCAACAGTCTCCCAAGAAAGTAGGCAGATCCCTGAGGATGGGAAAATTTCCAAGAGAGTCCCTAGCATTACTCTCCTTCTAAAGGTGGCAAATTGATCCTCTTGGAATAAGACTCACTCCCTGGGGACTTTGCTTATAATCCATCCATCTTGCACAAAACACCTGACAGCATCATTCCAAATCTATTTCTACTACTTACTCTCCAATGGTTATTGTAAAAGAAGCACCATCTCCCTTCCAAGAACAGAAATGGATGAGAAAGCTTCAGGTTTGGATTCATTTCCCTCTTGCCCATAGGAGAAAGATTATGTGATACTTGGAGTTATAATAACTGTAATATATTTAACCGTAATAGCGATGGAAGAACTACCAATCTCTAAATAAGACTCTTACTTACTTTGTCTGAGCTAAATAATACACAGGTAACAATGTCTAAACATTACTATTTGTCAGACCCTAGAGAAGGTACTTCCACAGTATCTTATTCCGAGTCTTCAGTCCTTTGATTAAAGGGCTGTTGGTCCATTTTATTGTCAGAGAAATAATGTAATTAACTTGGAAAATTTCCCACAATTGTGAAAGCATGAGTTGTAATTCAGACTCTATATTCTTTACTTCAAAAATAATGCTTCTCTATCATATTGTAGCTGCCTCCAACTTAATCACAAATGGAAAATTTTATCTTCATTTCAAGGATTTTTGAAAAATGGAACAGATGTCACCAAATGTCTGAGTCAAGTAAAATAAGTGCACTATTGTGAGAGAGATCTCAGCAAAAAGCTTCCAATTATTGTATCTTAGGGAGAAAGCAAAAATTAAGAGAAATTTCTTCCTCTACTAAATTGCATAATCTGCTTCACTCTCCTAGAAATCTCAAACTTTCTAATATATAATAATGTGAAAAAGTAGAGTTCATTTTGTTTTGCTGTACTCATAAATGACACACAGCTTATGTGCATGAACAGAGCTTTATCACTACCAGTTTATATTCTCCTTCCTTATGACATTACAATTTAAACACAGAGTACAGATATTCTTTGTTTGTAAATGTGCAGACAATCATATTTAACAAATATCTACTTAATATCAACTATCTTCCTGCTCTAATTCTTTTGGAAGAAGAACGAGCATGAAGGAAAGCAAGGCCCTGAATCAAGAAAGGACTAAAATATCTTAGAAACAGAAAGATCAAAATTGTTTTACTGAAGTCTGTTCGGAAAACTTATGAGTAAGGATCTCTTTCTCTCTCTCTCTCTCTCTCTCTCTCTCTCTCTCTCTCTCTCTCTCTCTCTCTGGGTTGTAAGTGTAAATCCTGATGGCTTTGGATGGAAGGAGTAGACAGAGTCATTGTACGAAAAAAAAATTGGCTGACACAGAAGAATTTCAAGAAACAACATATTATAAAAAAGCAATGGTGATGAAGGAGAAGTGCACACACTGCTCTGAGGAAGTGGCAAAAAAATAAAGCCCCCAGGAATTGCTGGAACAGCAATTGACATATTTCAATAAATAGATGAAATAGATGTGGCCCAAGACATGCTCACCAGGCTGTGCCAAGAAGTTGTCTGGAAGACAGCCACCTGACTGGAAGAGATTCATATTTATTCCCATTCTAATAAAAGGTGACCTGAGAGTGTGTGGAAATTACAGAACAATATCACTAATATCATATGCAAGCAAAATCACTGAAATTATCCAAAAAATAACTGGAACAGCACATTGACAGAGAACTACCAGAAATACAAGCTGAGTTTATAAGAGGTCATGGCACTAGAGAAATTATCGCCAATGTCAGATGAATCTTGGCAGAGAGCAAAGAGTACTAGAGGAATGTCTATCAGTATTTCACTGACTATGCAAAAACATTTGACTGTGTGGATCACAACAAACTGTGGCTAACCTTAAGGAGAATGGAAATCCCGGAACACTTGATTATGCTCATGCAAAACCTATACTCGGACCAAGAAGCAGTCCTCAGAACAGAACAAGGAAACACTGCATGGTTCAAAATCAGGAAAGGAGTGTATCAGGCATGCATTCTGTCTTCACACCTTTCCTATCTATATGCAGAACAGATCATTCGGGGAGCTGGGCTTTATAAGGAGTAATGTGGCATTAGGATTGGAGGAAGACCCATCAACAACCTACCTTGGTTGCTGAAACTAAGGAGAACCCTGAAGCACTTGCTGAAGAAAGTCAAGGACTGTAGTCTTTAATATGAATTGAAGCTCAACATCATAAAGAGAAATTCTCACCACTGGGCCGATTGGCAACACCATGATAGATGGAGAAGAGATTGAGGTTGTTAACAATCACAACTTGCTCAGCTCCACAGGCAACATGCTTGGCACCAGCAATCAGGAAATCCACAGACAAATTGCATTGAGAAAATCTGCTGTTGGGGACCTTTCCAGAGTACCAATAAGCAACAATGTCTAGAGACTAAGCTGCACCTGATCCAGGCCATGGTCTTCACAATTACTTGTTATACATCAGAGAGCTGGATAATTACTAAGGATGACAGTAGAATTGATGTCTTTGGTTTGTGGTGCTGGAGAAAAGTCTTGGACATACCATGAACCACCAAGAAAAAAATAATGTCTTGGAGAGGGTGAAACCCTAGCCCTGGAGGATTTTGAAGCTCTGTCTCACATACTTTGGGCATGTGGCCAGGAGGGATGGGTCCTTTGAGAGGGACATCATGCTTGGGAGGGTGGAGGGACAGTGCAGGAGAGGAAGACTCTGGATAAGATGGATTGATACAGTAATTAGGGGTATGGAGGTAGGTGTGTCGGAGTCAGTGAGATTGGCTCAGGATAGGGCAGGGTTCAGAACTATTATATATAGGGTCGCTATGAGTCCCAGGCAACTCAATAGCACGTAACAACAACAACAACAACAAGGTTAAAAACTGACCCAAAGTTCTGAGCTAGCAGTAGAGCAGGTTGATTAAGGCTACTAATCTGAAAAGGTTACTGTTTGCTAACAAGGTCATTTGCTCGACCAAAGAACTGACGTTGTTCCATAGTCAAATGGACAGTGCTTGCTTTCCAGTCCCTATAAATATGTACATCAGGATTCTGTAAGCTACAGTTAATGAGTCAAATGGAGCCAACTGCCTATCGATAAGCTAAGGATATTTCTCTTTGCATTTTTATATAATTAAAACAAGTCAGTAGGAGAATAACCTGTTACTAAATATTTTATATTTGTAATACCAAATTATGAACTTCAAAAATCCATGGACATAAATAATGTTTCATTAGAATACAGTTATCTTCAGATATTTAGGTATTATGTATGGCTACTTTTGCAGTACAACAATGGCATTCACTTGTTGTGAGACAGATTATATGCCCACAAAACTAAAACAGCCAAGAAAAAATCCTGCTTATTGAACATTATAGGGATAAGAAGGTCTCTTTCTACTGAAATATAAGATTTGGTGAATACAGTCTAAAGGTGTACATTTTTCAGTGGAATCTTGAGAGCCCAGGGGAAAATGTATTTCTGATTACTCTTGTTAGTTTTTCTCCAGTGAATTCTGTTTCAAATATTATGCTAGTGAAGTATGTGTACCTACATCATTTTCACCACAATCTTTCTGTGTAAGAGAGACAATGAAAAAGAATCTCACTGAAAGAACAATCAGAGGAGGTTAGAAATGTGTCCTGTAGCAGTTGTTAAGGCACTGTCAAGTCAGTTCTTACTCATAGCAATATCATGCATAACAGAGTAAAACACTTTCCAAACGTGTCTCATTCTTTTCAAGCATTGCTATGTGTGAAACAATTTTTACAGTCATGCTATCAATCTTCTTTGAGAGGCTTCCTCTTTTTTTTGCTTTCATTATGCATTGTTGTTGTGTTGTTGTTGTTATTGTTGTTGTTAGGTGCCATCGAGTCACCGGTGAATCACAGTGACCCTATGTACAACAGCTCTGAAGCCTGTCCTGAGCCAGCCTCACTGACTCCAACACAATTACTTCAACTGTCCCAGTCACTATATCAATCCATCTCATCTGGGGTCTTCCTCTCCTGCACTGTCCCTCCACATTTCTGAGAATGATGTCCTTCTCCAAGGACTGATCTCTCCTGGCCACATGTCCAAGCATGTGAGATGGAGCTTCAAAATCCTAGCCTCCAAGGAGAAACTTGTTTTTACCCTCTCCAAAACAAATCTGTTTGTTTTATTGGTGGTCCATGGTATGTTTAAGACTCTTCTCTGCCGCTACAACTCAAAGGCGTCGATTCTTCTTCTGTCACCCTTAGTCATTGTCCAGCTCTCTGATGCATAGAAAGTAACTGAGAAGACCATGGCCTGGATCAGGTTCACCTTAATCTCTAGCCTGACATTGTTGCTTATGAATACTCTGGAGAAGACCTTGACAGCAGATTTTTCCCAGTGCAATTCATCTCTTTATTTCCTAGCTACTGGTGCTAAGAGTGTTGATTGTGGATCTGAGCAAGCTGTAATTAGTAGCAACCTCAACCTCTTCTCCATCCATCATGGTACTACCAGTTGTCAATATCAAGAAAATAAAAGTTCTTACCACTGAAATAATAGACAACATCATGATAAATGGATAAAAGCTTAAAATTGTCAATTATTTCCTCTTGTTTGGATCCACAGTCAACACTCTTGGTACCAGCAGTGAGAAGGTCAGGAGAAGGATAGCATTAGGAAAGTCTGTTGTCAGGGATCTCTCCAAAGTCCTGAAAAGTGTTGAAGTTAGTTTAAAAACAGTAAGGTGTGATTAATTCAAGCCAAGGCTTTCCAATCACCTTCTCTGTATCTGATAGCTGAATAATGAATAATAATGGCAGAGGAATTGATGCATATGAGTTGTGGTGTTGGAGAAGAGTGCCAGATATCTCATGGACTGCCAAAAGAGCAAACACGTATGTATAGGAGAAAGTGCAACTTGGATGTTCCTTGGAGGCAAAGTTAGTGAGGCTCCATCCTACATGTTTTGGAGATATTGTTAGGAAAGACTATTCCTTGAAAAAGGCCATCATGCTTGGAAAGGTGGAGGGTCAGAGAAGGATAGGAAGACCCTCAATTAGATAGAATAATACAGTATCTGCAGCAATGGACTCAAATGTGTCAATGATTCTAAGGATGGGGCAAGATAGGATAGAGTTCTGATCTATTTTTTTTATGGGTTCACTATTAGTCATACTCGACTCAATGGCACTTAACAACAACAACACTTTATTAAGCTTGATTTTCTTCTTCAGGGATTGGACTTTTCTAATAATTTGCCATGGTCTTTCCAATGACTAGCTGTGCATCTGAGACCTGAACAATGAATAAAGATGATAGAAAAAGAATTGATGCCTTTGAGTTGTAGTGTTGGAGAAGAGCACTGAACATCCCAAGGATGACCAAGAAAATTAACAGATATGTTTTAGAGAGGGTACAGCCAGAGTACTCTTTGGAGGCAAGAATGATGAGGCTTCACCTAACATAACTTGGACATATTGCTGGGAAGTGCTGTTCCGTGAAGAGGGACGTGATGTTGGGAAGGTTGGAGGGTCAGAGAAGGAGAGGAAGACCTTCAACCAGGTGGAATGAAAAGGTGACTGCTGCAATATGCTTTTGTGTGTTAGGAAGTGTGAGGATGGTGCAGGACAAGATGGGTTTCTTTTGTTCATAAGGTCGCTATAGTCATACTTGACTCGTTGGCACCTAACATCAACAACAGCTTTCCCAAAGTATGTGATACAAATCCTGCCATTCTTGCCTTTAAGAAACATCCTACACTTCATTCAAATTGATTTGTTCTTTTGGCAGTACATGGTATCTTCAATATTCTTCACCAACACCACGATTCAAAGGCATAATTCTTCTTCGGTGATTTTTGTTTTCATTATAAAACTCTCACATACATTTGAGGTAATAAAACATATCATGACATCGGTCAGGCTCACCTTAGTCCTTAAAGAGACATCCTTGTTCTTTACAATTTTAAAGTGGCCCTTAGCAGCAACATAGCCAAATGCAATATGTCATTTGATTTCTTGACAGATGTTTCCATGGGCACTGATTTAAGTAAAGTTAAATCCATAAGACATCAGTTTTTCTTGGTTTATTTCATGCTGCTAGGTGGTACAGTGGTAAGAATCTTTGTTTTCTTTATACTGAGGTATAATCCATACTGAATGTTGTGGTATTTGTCTTCAGTGAATATTTCAAGTCTTCTTGAAGCAAGGTTGTGTCATGTGTATATTGTAGGTTGTCAATGAATCTTTCTTAAATCATTCTGTCAAATCCATTTTCAAATATTTTAGCTTCTTGAATTATTTGCTCAGCACACAGACTAAATAGTTATGCTGAGAAGGTAAAATATAGACACACAGCTTCCTTGACTTTAAATCATGTAGCATACTATTATTCTGTTAAAGCAACTATTTCTTGGTATGTACAGATTCCACATGAACACAATTAAGTATTCTGGAATTTCCATTTCTTTACAATATTATTCACAATTTGTTATGATGATGTTTACAGTTGACTTTCTATGGAGATTTTTAGGTAAACCAAATAAAAGACAATAGTTTAGAGATTTTCTCTTTTTTGTAAGTGAATTTTGTAGTCGTTGCTACGTGTCATTGAGTTCACTACAACTACCAGCAATGGTTCCTAAGCCAACCTCACTGACTCTGACACACCTGACGCCATCACCATATTCACTGTGTCAATACATTTCATTCAGGGTCTTCCTCTCCTGCATCAACTTTCTATCCTTCCAAGTATGTTGTCCTTCTACAAGGACAATCCCCTCCTGGAAACATGCCCAAAGTATGTGAGATGAAGCTTCAAAAACCTTGCCTCCAAGGAGCAAACTGGTTTCACCTTCTCAAGGACAGAACTGTTTGTTCTCTTGGCAGTCCATGGTCTGTTGAATAATATTTTCTAGCACCACATCTCAAAGGTATCGATTCTCCTTCTGTCATCCTTATTCATTGCCCAGTTCTCAGATACTTAGCAAGCAATTGGGAATATCATAGCCTGAATCAAGTGCACCTTAGTCTCTAGACTAATATCATTGCTCTTTAGCACTCTGGAGATGTACTTGACAGCAGATTTTCCCAATGCAACTCATCTTTTAATTTCCTGACTTTGGGTGCCAAGGTGTTGACTGTACATCTGAGCAAGATGAAATAGTTCACCACCTCAATCTTCTCTCCATCTACTCTAATGTCTTTTGGCCTGATGATGAGGATCTTTATCCTCTTGACATTGAAATGCAATCCTTATTGAAGGCTGCAGTCCCTGACTTTCTGCAGCAAAAGCTTCACATCTTTCTCAGTTTTGTCAAGCTATGTTATATCATCAGTATAACAGATTTTGTTGTGTTTTTTTTTCCTAAGGAACTGGTTAGTTAATATCTATGTACAAAACAAAGGAATGACCTTTTTATTTAAAGAGTCATCCTGACTTTGGAACAGAGATACGTCTGTCATGAGATAATAATGGAAGCAGAAAGCCAGTTAAGCCCCAATCACAAATATTTAGGAAGGGGAAAAGGTTGCTTGAACCAGAGTGGAGACAATGGAGATGGAAGAAGCTTAAGAAAAGTTTTGTCAACAAGTATTTTGCTTCTCATTGTTCAAGATGGCAAGAAATCAAGCACATGTGATACAAAGATATAAATTTGGAAGTCTCTGACATTGTCACACATAAACAAGAGAACATCCATGAGTCTTTCCTAAATCATACACAGAAGGATTTTATTTGCAGAAAAATATCTACCTAAAAACAAATGAAAAAAAGCAATGTGTTTAACCACCACTGTTCTGAAATATCACAGAGTCCCAATAACATTCAACATTGTCATAGGTAGATATTTCTATAACACTCTACCCCAAGAGCTTAATAATGCTGACCAAAAGTTGCTTAAGCTTAGGGTAAAAATGAAAAAGAGAGGGGGGATCAGGAAATCGTATCAGTATTTTAGGATAAATAACAATTATTATCTAACTGTTTATTTCTGAAGATTCTTCAAATGTAAATCTGTGTCCTCCTTTGTCTTTACACTGTTACTCCATATTTGTTACTCATTTCCTATTAGATTTGGTTGTCTGTTTTATTTTTACAGCTCGAAGACACATGAAAGTCTTCAATATTCCAAATAACTCCAGCACCATCACTGGCTTCATCCTCCTGGGATTTCCTTGCCCCAGGGAGGGCCAGATCCTCCTCTTTGTGCTCTTCTCTGTTGTCTACTTTCTGACTCTCATGGGGAATGGTTCTATCATCTGTGCAGTTTGCTGGGATCAGAGACTCCACACCCCCATGTACATCCTATTAGCCAACTTCTCCTTCCTAGAGATCTGGTATGTCACCTCTACAGTCCCCAACATGTTGGCCAACTTCCTTTCTGAGACAAAAGTCATCTCTTTTTCTGGGTGCTTCCTGCAGTTCTATTTCTTCTTCTCCTTGGGTTCTACAGAATGCTTTTTCTTGGCAGTTATGGCATTTGATAGATACCTTGCAATTTGCCGGCCTCTCCACTACCCAACCATTATGACTGGACGTCTCTGCACGAATCTTATTATCAATTGCTGGGTATTTGGTTTCCTCTGGTTCTTGATTCCTATAATCATCATTTCCCAGATGTCCTTCTGTGGATCCAGGATTATTGACCACTTCTTATGTGACCCAGGTCCTCTCCTAGCACTCATGTGCAAAAGAGCTCCTGTAATTGAGCTTGTCTTCTCCTCTTTAAGCCCTCTGCCTCTCGTTATACCCTTCCTCTTCATTATGGGATCCTACACTCTAGTCCTAAGAGCCGTCCTAAAAGTCCCTTCAGCAGCTGGCCGAAAAAAAGCCTTCTCCACTTGTGGGTCTCATCTGGCTGTGGTTTCACTTTTTTATGGCTCAGTACTGGTCATGTATGGGAGTCCAACATCTGAACATGAAGCTGGTATGCAGAAAATTGTGACTCTGTTTTATTCTGTCTTGACTCCACTTCTTAACCCTGTAATATACAGTCTTAGGAATAAAGATATGAAAAGAGCCCTGCAAAAATGTCTGGGAATGTAACAAGAGTATTAATGAAAAATGTGCTCGAACAATATTAAGTTTGCATTTAACTTCCTTTTCAGGTTTAAAAATAAATTTGTGTCATTCATATTATTGTTCGTACTAGCATTAGTCCAAATGTTTAGTCACCTTTGAGCCTGTTTCTTCTCTTGTGTTATGATTATTTTGTCCTGTTTTTTACCACACTTACCATTACATTTTCTTTAATGTAAGACATAAAAAATTCTGGAGACATTGGTTGTAATAACTCAACCAACATAATATTTTCTTCCAACAGATAAATATCACAGATTTATATGGCTGTAATACCTGTAAAGTTATTTTTTTATGTGTGTCAAGATTGTCTATGTTAATTTTTATCTTATTCCTGGGTTGTGGTCCTTCCTCTAGGACCAAAGCCTTCCTGAGACATCACCTGCTGGTCTGGATTATTCATCAAAGCCCTTTCTGCTTATCATGCCCTAATTCCTATTTCTCTGATCCTTAAATCCTAATCCCTGGTATGTCCTCTCAACTCTTTAGACTCTGAGCTTATGCACTCTGTTAGATTTCTTTCTTTCTAATTGTGATTTTAAAAGTTTACAAAGAAATTTCTTTTTTCATTCATTTCTTTACACATATTTTCCTCCCTAGTCCACAATTCAATTTGTAATGTCCTGTTCCAGACTGCTAATTTCCAGACACATAATTTCTCATTGCCCATTCCATTCAGATTGACCTTCCTTCTTCCCGTCATCTATTTTGGTGCAGTGTTCGTTATCTATCCATTCTTTCCCTGCATTCCCCACTCCACCCTGTAATCAATCCTATTTTATAGCAGAGGTGTTATGCAGTATTTGGCTTTTTATAACTGAGATATTTAACTGGAATAATGCCTTACTGACTCATCCATATTGCATTATATTCATTGTTTTTCAATGCTGTATCCTATTCTATTGTGTGACTGTACTATAGTTTCTCAACTCATTTGACTTATTGATGAGCAGTTGGGATGCTTCCTTCTCTATACTGTTGTGAATAATACTGCAATAAACATGGGGGTTATATATGTGTTATAGACATGTGTATATATTTGTTAGTGTCACAGCTCTAATTTATTTAGAGTATATTCCTGGTAATGGTGTAAGTGGGCCAAATGATATTTCTTTTTTCAACTTTCTTAAGAACTAGCTTCCACAGTGATTGTTCCATTTCATATGCCCACCAGCAGTATTTGAGAGTTCTGTTCTCTCCAAATCCTCACCAGCATTTGTTGTTTCCTGTCCTGATGAAATTTGCTATTGTTACACAAGTGAAATGGTATCTCGTTATTTTTTTTTAATTTGTGTCTTTCTATTAACTAGTGATTTTGAGCATTTCCTCATGTGTTTGATGACCATCTGACTTTTTCTTTCAGTAAGTAAGATCCATAGCTCATAACATACAAAAAAATCAATCCAAAGTGGATTAAGGACCTAGGATTAAAACGAAACACTATAAAGATAATTAGACCAAAATAGGAACAAAGATAGAGGCCCTAATGTATGACATTAATAGACTTTAAAACAAAACTAAAATCCTACAACCAGGAGAGAATAAAACAGACGAATGGGACCTTCTAAAAATCAAACACGTGTGCATAAGACAATTTGTCCAGTAGAATAAAAAAGAAGCCCACAGGCTGGGGAAAAAAATATTTGACAAAAACATATCTGATAAGACAGTCATATCTAAAATTAACGAATACTACAGCACCTAAACAAGAAAAGACTACCTGATCACAAATCAGGCAGAAGATATGAATAGTCACTTCTACTAAGTTTCTTAGGTCTCAGCTAGAACCTGAACAGCTTTGTTGTTATTGTTGTTATTGTTGTTGTCACTGTTGTTATGTGCTGTCAAGTCCTCTGTGATTCATAGCAACCAATGTACAATAGCTTTGAACCCTGCCCTATCCTGAGCCAAACTCACTGTCTCCAACATATCTACCCCCATTACCCCAGTTACTATGTCAATCTGTTTCATCCAAAGTCTTCTTCTCCTGCACTGTCGCTCCACCCTTCCAAGCATGATGTTTTCCTAAAAGTCTGGCCCCTCCTGGCAATATATCCAATGTATGTCAGATGAAGCTTCAAAATTCATTGCTTCCAAACAGCAAGTTGGTTTCACTCCCTCCAAAACAGACCTCTTTGTTCTTGGCAGTCATGGTATGTTCAATATTCTTCTCCAGCACCATAACTCAAAGGTATTGATTCTTCTTCTGTCATCCTTAGTCATTGCCCAGCTCTCACATGTATAGCAAGTAATTGGAAAGAGTATGGCCTGAATCAGGCTCACCTTAAACAACTTGGAAATCCCAAAATTCCTTTTGGGGGGATTTCATTAAATTTTAGACATCATTTCTCTGTGGTCTCTCTTAAGACTTTGTCCCTAGAACACCTACTGCTTTGACAGATACAAAATAGAAATCTATCTCCTTGGTTCAGTAAGATGACTGCTTTCTATAATAGTTTTCTACTAACTTTATCCCTTCATCCCCTTCATCTACCCTCAATTTCCTCCCCAGAAGTACACACCGCTACACTCCCCTCATCTATTATTGTCAGATATTCTGGGGGAAGTGAATATGGAGTTCATTTCCTCACTTTATCATCTTTTCAGAATTGTGGTACCTGAACTTTTAGCTGTGTTGTATGTTCTTTAAGGTTTTCAAATTGTGGCTTGTATGTATTTTGTTCATATTTTATGGTTACTTTCATCAGAAAGGTTAGTTTAATACAACCTACTAAATCATAGATTTAACAAAGAAT
This sequence comes from Elephantulus edwardii, assembly GCF_000299155.1. Lineage (NCBI taxonomy): Eukaryota > Metazoa > Chordata > Mammalia > Macroscelidea > Macroscelididae > Elephantulus > Elephantulus edwardii. The sequence continues at coordinate 19,105,038 of NW_006399776.1, forward strand.
TTTTAAAAAAATCAAATTTCACAACTATTGACATTTATCAAAGTTCATAGAGTTTCTAGAGACCTGTTATTTAGGAAGTGGATGCCACTCCTGCTTCCAACTTGTCATAGTATGGGATTGTTACATGACGTAGATGAAACATTAGCATTCTTAGTATTGGAACTAGGGGTTATAATTTGGCATGCAGTTTTTTGTTATATTATGCTGTTTAAAGTATTATATACTAGTGTTTATTGGAATAAATTGTTACTTTCTCTTGAAAAAAATCTAGAACAAATTAAATATATACTCAAAAACTGTGTATGTTTAACATTAAAATTCAACCCATTTTATCAATTACATAAACAAATATAAACGTGTATAAGCAATATATATGAGCAAATACCTAATAAAATTTAGTGGTCACCCATTTTAAAATATTCCTTCAGGGATACTACACTGTATTAAATATATAAGGTTATATCTACATGAGTTTGGGTACATAAAATAATAAAATATTCTAGTTTTTAAAAAATTTCTTTAAATGAACATAAAATAGTAACTTCTCAACTAAGCTTCTTAACTGATAAAGTTTTAAAAAATAAATAAATTACAATATATAAATGAGATCCCAAGAGCAGATGGGATACCAGCTGATATTTTTCAGCTAATAGATGCAACTCTGGACATGAGCATCAGCCTGTGCTAGGAAATTTGGAGAATAGCTCCCTGACTGACTTATTGGAAGAGATCCATATTTCTTCCCATCCTTAAGAAAGGTGATCCAACATAATATGATAATTATTGAAAAATATCATCCATATTACGTATAAGGAAAATATTGTTAAAGATCACCCAAAAATGGCTAAAACAGTACATTGACAGAGAACTGCCAGAAGTTCAAGCTAGGTTGAGAGAGGCCGTGGCACATGGGCTGAAAGTAAAGAATATAGAAGAATGTCTATCTGTGTTTCATTGACTATACAAAGACATTTATAATTGTGCTCATTATGAAATCTACACATAGATAAAGAAACTATTGTCTGAACAAAGCAAGAGACCATTACATGGTTTAAAATCAGGAAAAGTGGAGATCAGGGTTGTATCCTTTCACCATTCCTAATCAATCTGTATGTATCGTTGAAGAAGCTGGACTCTATGACAAATGATGTGACATCAGGACTGGAGGAAGACTCATCAACACCCTGTGCTGGTATATGACACAACCTTGCTTGCTTAAAGAGAGAAGGATCTCAAATGCTTGCTACAGAAAATCAAAGAAGACAGCTTCAATATAGATAACATCTCAACATCAAGAAAACAAATGTCCTTACCACTGGGCCAATAGGCAACATCATAACAGGTGAAAAAGGATTGAAATTGTGAAGTATTTCCTCTTACTTCGATCCACAGTCAACACCTTTGATATCCGCATTCAGTAGATCAGGAGACACATTGCTTTGGGCAAGTTCACTGTCAGAAATCTCTCCAAAATATTCAAGAGCAGGGATGTCAGTTTGAAGATTAAGATGTCCTTGACTCAGGCCATAGTCTTCTCAATCACTTGTTATGTATCTGAGAGATGAACGACAGAAAAATAATTAATGTCTCTGAACTGAGGTGTTGGAGAGGAGTATTTTCTTAAGTAGCAAGTGAATATGCCATAGACTGCCCAAAAAATGAACAGATATATCTTAGAAAACTTGTAACTGGAGTGCACCTTGGAGGCAAGGAGGCGAGGCTTCCACTCACATATTTTGGGCATTATTGCCACGAGAGGCCAATCCTTGGAAAGGTTTATACTGCTTAGAAAGGCAGAGAATCAGCAAAAGAGAAGACCCCCAGCAAAGTGGATTGATGTAATGACTATAACAATTGGCTCAAGTCTATCAGAGATGATGAAGATGACACATGATAGGATAGGATTCAGGTCTGCTGTTCATAGAGTCACTGTGAGTCATACTCAATGGCACCTAATAACAATAGCAATATATACACTTGGTGATTTAATTTTAAAATTTTTCTCTTTGGCACTGAATGAGATGCAAGGAAGTTCATTATAAACCCTTCAGTTCAAATTTGTTCATTAGGATATAGCAAGTGCAATTAGTCAAGAAAAATTTAAGTTCCATTAGTAAAAAATTTAAGACATAAAACTGAAATTGCCTATGTTTATATACATAATAAAAGGTGCAATTGTAATATCTCTTTAAAATTGTATAATTGTATGTGTGTAATATAAGAAAATAATATCCCAAGAAAGTGTCACAAAAAGTATGTTTTTTTAAAAAAATCAGTGAAAATATTACTTTCATTTCTATACACTTGCAATCAAAATTACAAAATCATTTTAGTAGTGTGTGCCACCAAAACATATCAAATTCCTAAAAATAATTTCTTGGATGCATCTTTGGTTTCACCCCTTGGGAATCTCAATAACAGACTCTTCCCTCTTCCTTCACCAGCACCCCTTTTTGTTTGCTTCATGCATTTATACCTTTTGTATTTCCATTAATTCTGCAACAAAAGTAACTAATATAAGAACATCATTTGATGAACCTTCTCTGCTGGGTCACATAGAAAAAGATTTTGGTATCTGTGGGAGATTGAGATCTTAAACAAAACACTAGTAGCTAAGGTCCACACTTCAAATGTTGCTTTAGGACTGAGTTTCTCTCCATTGGCTATCACCACTGCTCAACAGTCTGAGTTCCTTAAGGAGAAGAGAGGGTATCAGTGGTTGTATTTCCTAGGATTTGGAATATTACACAAGTGTGCACTAGTGATCAGGAGAACACTCAAGGCTCAGACCTTGGATTGTCATTCTATGGAAGAGACTGAAAGACGACAGTAAGGGTACAGACAACCTTCATTCACAGTTAGTCCTGTCAAGAGGGGTGAGTAATTTACATCTTGCCTAGACTGCTTTGACTTTTTAATAAGACACACATGAGCAGTAGTAGCACCACTGAATTCTCATTTGCCATAAATATAATTTTTCAGACTTTTGTGGGTTTTATGCTTTCAAATATGCTATTTGAGCCACAGTAAATTATATCTCCAGTACCATAATTTGGTGTGTTATAATGAAATGGTGACTCAGGACCTCATACCTCAGATATCCCTCATCTAGCACTTCCTTACACTTTCTCGCCTTATTATTCATTAACAAATGAGTCATTATTCAGAAAATTGGTAAATTATATAATTTTATGTTTTGTTGTTGTTGTTGTTATGCACCATAAAGCCACCTATGACTCATAGTTATCCCATGCACAATAACTCTGAACCTTGCCCTATACTGAAACAATCTCAATGTCCCCAAAATACCTACCCCGTTACCCAGTTACTGTGTCAATCCGTCTCATCCAGAGTCTTCCTTTCTTGGGCTGCCTCTCCACCATTCCAAGCATGCTATCCTTCTCCAAGGACTGGTCTCTCCTGACAACATGTCCAAAGTATGTGAGACAGAGCTTTCAAATTCTTGCCTCCAGAGAGTAACCTCATTTCACCCTCTCTAGGACAGACCTGTTTCTTCTCATGGCAGTCAATGGTATGTTCAATACTCCTTTCCAGCATCATACTCAAAGTCATCTGTTGTTCTTCCTTAGTCATTGTCCACCTCTTTGATAAATAGCAAGTAATTACAAATACCATGGCTTGAATCAGGTGTACTTTAGTCTCAAGACTGACATCATTGCTCTTCAGCAATCTGGAGAGATCCCTGACAACAGATTTACCCAATGCAATTCAGTTTTTTTTATTTCATGACTGCAAAAGCACATTAGTATTCACAGTTCAATATGGGGGGAAAATAAGTGATTGAAGAAAGGCCATTACATTTGCTGGGAAGTGCAAAAAAAGTAAATGAAAATAAGTTGCTTAACTGAGGACAATGCAAAAGGTGGATTATGCATATACCAAACACAAAACTTTTTTATTCTTGTTTAAAAGAATAAAAATTATATATCTAGAATAAATTTTTCCATAATGAAGATTCTTAAAATCGAGGTGCTGGCAGCCAGCTTGTTCCTTGGAGCTGAAGATGTCAAAGTTTTATCTCTCATATTGTGGGCATGTTGCTAGAAGCTATTTCTTGGAAAGGATTCAACATGCTTGGAAAGATGGAAGGTTAGCGAAAGAAAAGAAGACCCTCAACAAGATGGTCACTGCAGGAATGGACTCAAGTGTATCAGAGATGATGTGGATGGCACAAGATAGAACAGGATTTGGGTGTATTATTCATAGGGTCACTATGAGTCATACACAAAGGTGTTTAATAAGAACAACATATATTATTTCATCTTCTTTTTCTTTCCTCATAATGCTTTCTAGCTTCAATGTGTCTCTGGTTCCCTTTCTATTATAAATTAAGAAAGAACTTTCTGTCTTTATTGGTAAATTTTTCTAAAAGTCATTTGTAGTAATGTGTCAACCCTGTTGGGTATTTGCTTTTTAAAATTCTTATTTCTAATTGTCAAATTAATTTTTTTAAGAAAAAAAGGTTGTTTCTTCTTCTTAAAGCAATATGTAAATATAAATCTTTCACCTGCTCTTGAGGATATATTTGGGAGTGAAGAGAAAAATTAGGGAACTTATTAGCCCTAGGAGAATAAAACTACTTCAATTCTAGAAAAAGAAATTCTAATTGAGGGAAAATAGTCCCATGGCCATCTGAAAAGACAAAAATATGAAGTCAGATAAACATTCTTAGGACTCTTTAACCAAATGTAATCAAAATTGCTATCATAATTTTTAAAGCATTTTTAGGTCTGTTTTCTCATTTGGTCTCCTATCCCATTTCAACCCTATAGGTACACAAAAAAAGGGAATGTTATTGGCATGTGCCATCAAGTCTCTTGCGACCCATAGCAACCCTATGTACAACCACCCTGAAATCTCTACCCTGTGCCAACTTTATTGTCTCCAACATACCTACCCTCATTGCCCCAGTCACTGTATCACTCCATCTCATCAAGGGTCTCTCTCTCCTTCTCCATCCCTCCACCCTTCCAAACATGAAGTCCTTCTCTAAGGACCAGTTTCTCCTTGCAACATGCCCAAAGTATGCCAGACAAAGCTTCAGAATCCTTGCCTCCAAGGAGCAGGCCGGCTTTACCCTCTCTAGGATGAATCTGTTTGTTCTCCTAGCACCACAGCTCAAAGGCATCAATTCTCCTTCTATAATCCCTAGTCATTTTCCAACTTTCTGATGCACAGCAAGCAACTGTGAAGACTATGGCATGGATCAGGCACACCTTAGTCTCCACACTGACATTGTTGCTCTACAGCACTCTGGAGAGGACTCTGACAGGCGACTTTCTCAATGCAATTCATCTCTTGATTTCCTGACTGCTGGTACCAAGAGTGTTAATTGTGGACCCAAGCAAACTAAAACTGTTAACAATCTCAGTCTCTTCACCATCCATACTGATGCTGCCAATTGTCAGAATGGTGAGAATCTTTGTTCCCTTGATTTTGAGCTTCAATCCATATAGGAGGCTGCAGTCCTTGACCTTCTGCAACAAGCATTTCAGGTCCTCCCCAGTTTCAGTAAGCAGGGTTGTATCATCTGCATATCACAAGTTGTTGAAAAATCTTTTTCCAAGCCTGATGCCATATTCTTCTTGATATAGCCCAGCTTACCGGATAATCTGTTCTGCATAGATATTCAAAAGGTAGGAAGACAGAATACATCCATGGTGTACACCCTTCCTGATTTTAAACCATGCAGTGTTTCCTTGCTCTGTTCTGATGACTGCCTCCTGGTTCAAGTATAGGTTTCACATAAGCACAATCAAATGTTCTGGGAGTCCCATTCTTCTCAGGGTCAGCCACAATATGTTGTGATCCACACAGTCCAACACCTTTGCATAATCAGTGAAACACAGATAGACATTCCTCTGACACTCTCTGCTTTCAGCCAAGATCCATCTAATATTAGCTATAAAATCCTTAGTACTATAGTCTCTTCTAAATCTGGCCTGCACATCTGGCATTTCTCATATTTGAAAGAACTAGAGCTCACCAAGCTTATTCATTCATCTGTCATAAATCTACAGAACTGTCATTTTTTTCAAATATTTTCAAACTATATTTAAAAGTGAAAAAGCAGATTCCTTATGTTATATTGAAGAGAATAAAATTGAATTTTACATAGGTAAAAATTTTTAAATTTTATGTTTATTGGTTAGACACCAAGAATAAATAAGTATATTTTTTTAAAAATCAAGAACATTCACTGACACACTTCCTCTCTAACTCTTAATTTCCACCTATTCCCCAAGTACCTTTTCCTTAGAGGATGATAGCAAAAACAAATCTTTTCAAGTCTCATTGGTTATTTATCCTAATCTCTGTAACTTATTAATAAAATCTTTGGGGGAAATATACACAAATACAGTTCAGATTAGATATATGCAAAGGGAGGGATGTCTCCCAAAGGGCTCTAAGTTATTTGGGTCCTATTCAGCATATATATATATTCTTAATAATCATTACCTGGAAAAGAAGCTCCATTTTGCTCAAAGTACTAAAGACATTTTACGTTGTAAAGAAGCAAGCCTCGGGAGGCACAAAAAATGTTTCCTATCTGTGATTCTGATTTTAGATCCTAATAATAATGAAGATAGTGTCAGGAGTTTTTCTCAAACTTCCTCTCGGAGCCAAAAATGCCACCAGGTGGGTTAGAAAGGTGTGGTGCATGCATTAGTTATCTATCACTGCTCCTCTGTTCTTCCATAAATTCATTGATTTTGTTGTTATTGTTCCTTTGTTCTATTTAGGGCCCCGCAGTTCTCTTCTTTAACAAACTCTGAAGGGTATTCAATGATAGAATTGTACCTAAGGCTCAAAGAGTATCTTAGAATGTCCATGGTACACAAACGTTTGGATATTTTTTTTGATGCATTTAAATTGTGGTGTTGGAGAAGGACATTGAATATATGTAGGATTGCCAAAAGAATAAATATGTCTTGGATGAAGTGCCTTTAAGATGTCCATTAGAAGCAATAATGGTGAAACTTGGTTTCAAAAAAATGGAACATGCTGTCAGTAGGTGCCATTCCTTAGGAAAAGGCATCATAAGTAGAGGGGGGAGGGGGGTGAGATACCCTCAATGAGATTAATTAATACAATGACTACAAAAATGTTACAGAGATTTCTGAGCACAAGGATAATAATGATGATGCAGGATAAAATAACGTTCCAAACTGTTGTTCAAAGGATGATTACAAGTTGTAGCCAACTTGATGGCACCTTACAGTAACAAAGCCCTTGCCAACACAATGTAGTCTGAATCTGGTAACCAGACCAATTGCCATATAGTCCTTTCAACTCACAGCAACCCATGTGTGTTAAGTATAGTTGTACTCTTTAAGGCTACCTTTCTGAAATATATCACCAGAATATCTTTTCAGATCACCTTTGAGTGGACTCGAACCACCAGTATTTCATTCAGTAACCAATTATATTAACTGTTCCACTCAGAGAATCTGGTAGTTTTTTTGTGTTTTATATTAGCACAATGTCTTTTCACTGATAGAAACTCCTTCTCTAAGAACTACTTAAGCAGCTCATTCTGGTTTGTTTGCTTTTTAAGTTGTTGGGAAGTAGGAACTGTTAAAGAATAGTCTAGTAGACACTCTTGTCCTTTAGATTTGTATAAAGGTTAAATATAAAATCATAAATATTTTTAAAAAGGGCTTCTTCAATTATGATCTTAAAAGCAAATGTTCTTCACTATCCAAATGACTTAAATCCAGCAAGTGATTGATGTTATCAGAAGGGTTTGCTTCTTAGAAATGTTCATACAGGATGGACAGTCCAGGATCTGTGTTTCCCTTCAACTATCCCTTTGTACTAACATTTAAAATGATAGGGGAAAATGAAAGAAATAAATACACTTTTCCATTTAAGCTACAAGTAGATATAATTGGATATACTTCTAATGGATGTACTTCTCTAAAACATGTGCTAGAGGTAGCAGAAACAGATACTGGTAAGCTGTGAAATTATTTGTAAAGTTTGTTTACTCAATAATTTTATTTTCTGAGTCTATATTCCATAGATAGTTGAAATTTCACTGTAGCACAAATCATATTGACAAAATATTGGACATCATGAAGTCAAATGACTAGCCAAGATTCATAATTTATGAGATCTGGCTCCAGGTTAGGGACCATGAGTTGAGATGATATTTCTGGTAATGGTACCAAAAGCTACCTTACCTATAATTAGGGTAAGTTAATTTATGTCTTGTGTTTCTGGCTATTGTCTTAAAATATACAGTGCTGGTTGCACAGGTATGCTGTATTCAAACTGCCCCCTCAACATCTTCTTATCTGACAATGGGCATGTTGTTGTTGTTGTTGTGTACTGTTAAGATGGAACCAAACTATAGCTGACCCTCCAGCTGATTTTTCAGATGCTGTAAATTGCACAGAGATTTAAGAAAATATTGTTAACAATTACTGCTTGCTTGGGTCCACACCAGTAGTAAGGAAATCAAAATACAAATTGCATTAAAGTGCTGAAGAGCAACAATGTCAGTCTATAGACTAAGGTCATGGTCTTCATAATTACTTGCTATTCATCAAAAAGCTGGACAATAACTAAAATGACAAAGGAATTGATGCCTTTGAGTTGTGGTGCTAGAGTAGAGTATTGAACATGGACTGCCAAGAGAACAACCAGTTCTATCTGAAATCAAGCTGCTCCTGGGAGGAAAGGATTTTAAGATTCAGTCTCCCATACTTTAGGCATGTTTCCAAGAGATACCAGTTCTTTGAAATGGACATCATGTTTGGGAGGGTGGAGGTACAGTGCAAGTGAGAAAGACTTAGATGAGATGAATTGACACAGTAACTGGGGTAATGAGGGTAGGTGTGTCAGAGGCAGTGAAATTTGCTCAGGACAGAGCAGAGTTCAGAACTATAATGCATAGGGTCACTATGAGTCAGAGGCAACTCGATGGCACATAACAACACAATTTGCATAGAAGGAGATTGCCTATCTTCCTCCAATGAAGCCGCTGGTGAATTTGAACTGCACACCTTTGGTATGGCAGCATAGCTCCTTACCTCTATAGAACACCAGAAATCCCTGTTAATGGGCATAATATCTATTAATGAACATAAAGCAAAGTATATGTTTTGCTGCTGTTGTTGTTCTGTGACATCATGTCAGACCAAATCATTGATGATCCTCTAGGTGGTTTTCAGAAGCAATAAATCACACAGGAAGGTTATTTCCCATCTTCCTAACACAGGGCAGCTGGTGGGTTGAAAATTAATGTCTTTGGATTGTCAGTACAACACATAGCACTAGACCACAAGGGAAAGATTATGATTATTCTCTAAGGGAACCAACATTCTTCCAAGTGGTATAGCACTGGTCTGTCCATTTGTTGTACAGAGGTAACTCATGGTTCCTGTAATGCTAAACACTGTGACACTGATGTGTCAAATGTGACAATGATCACCCATGGTGGACAGTGTTTGGTGGAGTTCCCAGATTAAAACAGGCTTATCAATAGGAGTGGTATCCACTTCCAAAATAGCTTGCCTCTGGAAACTCTATGAACTTAGAGAAACTAAGAAAGCTATACAAGTGTTCAGGTCTTTCTCCATGAGTTGTCTATGACTTGATGGCATTTAACAGCAACAAAAAAGAAACCAAGAAATCTGTTATGCTAACTTAGTGGGATAAAGAAAGAAAGCTTATTCTCTAACAACAGTAAGTCTAGCCCACTGTGTACTAGACTGGGGGGGGGAACATGTCCATTGTCTACAGGGAGTTTTTATACATTTTTGCATTTTATGATTCCTCTTTTATTGTCCCTTTTTCTACCTATTGTCTATGCATGCAATTTGGCACTCAACCATGGTTGTCCAATCAGTATTTAATCCTGGGGGAAAGGCACTTAGATATCCTCTTCTTCAAAACATAAGCTAGTGGATGCTTTTATGTAATCTAAACCTGTGGACAGGAGAGGCACCTAACTTGAAGGAACCTAGGTTGATGATGTTGTGTGCTGTTCTCCTAATCCCTATTCTGCTTATACTGCGAGTGGTGAAGACCTATGGATCATGACATTAAAAATACCTGGTCTATGCTTTCTCCAAATATCATTACTATGAACATGTAAATGTAATGACATTGATTCTACTTTATGCAAAATAGTCCATTAACATGTTACTTTCACTATATGTCTTTAAATAGCTTCTAACAGGGAAAAATATTATTTTCCAGATGCACATCCTATAGCTGGGTATGCTATGATATACACTACTCCAGGAAGCTTCATTCACACAGTCATATGAAGGTAGGTAGAAACATTGATTGTTTTTATAACATTTTATGAATATAATATGAGCATATTTATGTTCATTATTGTATCCAAAAACCTATGACAATGTTAGTAACATAACAATGAAAGTGTATTTCTTAAATAAAAGTGTATTTCTTAAAAGTGTAATTTAAACTCATCATACCACTTTTAAATTATTATTATTATTATTACAAGCCCACCAGCTTGATTTTCCAACCAAAAATCACAACATATTATCTTGCAAGTACTAAGTATAGTTGTGGGAAGTATGTTTGAAATTACAGTTCACCTAGACATTTTGGTGCATATGAGCATCATAATTATACTGCAGGGAACCTAATCTCTTGAATAAAATTTAAATTTTCATAAATATCGTATTTGGTAAGACAGGTTTTTTTGTAATTCTAGAGTATTAATGTTACACATATATTTAAAGCACCTTGACAGTGAACATTTATCCTTTGTGTTTATTCGAAGTTCGATGAAGTACTAAGAAGTCCTCCTCTTGCTCTCCTCAGATGACGTAGAATGGAATTTGGTGGGTATCTTGACAGTGACCTGGATAAATAATTTTATTTCATTTTGATGATTTATTAATAGTAATATAATCATTATGAATAATAATTTGTTTATTGTAATAAACTACATTAAGAATCATAAATAATATTCTATTATAAAATAATCTTTCCAAAAAGTCAGTATATTTTTAAACTGTAAATAATCAATTGATTTATTGAGACAAACCTAAACTTTAACTACCAAATTAAGGGCATAGAAATCAAACTGGATCAATAGGATCAAGCAAGTTGTTAGTATCATAATAACTGGCCTTATAATTTTGTCTCAACTCACATTTTAAGGAGATTCCTCTACTCAATATTTAATTGTGATAAAAGCAAGATGATGTTTATTCATAAACTGATATGTGTGTAGGGTTTAATTACTGGCAGAAAAGTGAAGGCTCATGATTGTAGAAACTACAGAAATTAATTCACACAGAAGCAAAACATTAAGTTGCTTCAGGTGCCCTGCCATGGCTTGTTACTGTTTTTTAGTACAGGTTCAAGTAATGACTTCTAGGGACCATCACTACTGTCTTCAGTAATTTAACACCCTTTCACCCTTTAACCATCACCTCTTCACCAAATATACTCCATGGAGTAGAAATTAGACTTATTTTGAGTAGCTACAAAGAGGAATACTGAGATGAGTGTGTACGTATTATAAGGGAGGAAAGCAACATAAGGAAGTGCTTTGAGAGAATCAGGGCACAGCTGCCACCTGGAATTTGTAGAGTAGACTGGACTGGTGGTCTGTATACTGTTACAGGATCCAGCAGAGTTTTCTTCAGTTGGACATAGGATTTCTGTGAGCTGATTCCATGACATCTTACATCAGCAACAACAAAGGATTTTAAAGTAGGTCATTGGGGGTGGCAAAGGCAAGGGAACGCAAGATTGCCACCTCGCTCCATTGTCATTTATTATTGGAATTCTCCATATGAAATTCTCGCTAACAAGATAAATTAACTATTTTAGATTTGTATACAACTTTGCTTCAAAGTCAAAGGGCGAGTCCAAGTTCTTGAGGGTAGGATTCATACTAGAATACTTGAATGTAGAATATCCAAGAGCCATTGATTCTACCAATAGAGCCGAACATGAGACTTTTGATATGAAGTGGTGTTTATTTACAACTAATCCCAAAATGTGCTGATATAGATAGGAATTATTGGTTTTACACTTTCAAGTAAACTCCTTAAGATTCTCTGAGATTAAAGTTCCTTTTTAAAAAAAAAAGTGGTAAGATGAAGGCGATGAACAATAAGGGGTTGGTTAGATATTGTCATTGATTACATAAATTAAGTAATAATTATTAAATGTTTAATGTTGTTAAATTGTTAAAACAAAATGTATGTGAACTATGGAATGAGAAATCAGTGTGAATTGTAAATTTTCAAACCAATTTGAATAATAAAAATAGATAGAAGACAAAGAAGCACAATATCTCCACATTCAAGGAATCACAGAGTCAAATAAGATATTCTATGTGAATAATACTTAGTTCATCTTCAAGCGATTATTAACTTTGTTCATTACTACAAGTCATTACTTGGTCTGCTATGTTTCTTGAACAGCTTTGAAACACAAGAATAGAACAACGAAGCTTGTGACTGAGTTTATTCTGCTGGGTTTCCCTGGTCAAAGAAAAACCCAGAACATCTTGTTCTCATTAATCCTAATGGTCTATCTCCTGACCCTGCTGGGCAATGGTGCTATTGTCTGTGCTGTGAAATGGGACAGGAGGCTCCACACACCCATGTACATCCTCTTGGGAAACTTCGCCTTCCTGGAGATCTGGTACGTTTCCTCCACTATCCCAAACATGCTGGCCAACATCCTCTCTGACACCAAGACCATCTCTTTCTCTGGCTGCTTCCTCCAATTCTACTTCTTTTTTTCACTGGGTACAACTGAGTGTTTCTTCTTATCAGTCATGGCCTATGATCGGTACCTGGCCATCTGCCGCCCCCTGCACTACCCTACTGTCATGACTGGAAAGTTCTGTGCGATCTTAGTCTGTCTCTGCTGGGTGGGTGGGTTCCTGTGGTATCCAATTCCAATTATCCTTTTGTCCCAACTTCCCTTCTGTGAACCCAGTATCATTGACCACATCGTGTGTGACCCAGGACCACTGTTTGCACTAGTCTGTGTCCCAGCACCTTCTATTGAGCTTACCTGTTACACCTTCAGCTCAACTGTTATCTTTGGGCCTTTCTTCTCTATTTTGGGATCTTACACTTTGGTCCTCAGGGCTGTTCTTCGTGTTCCTTCTGGAACTGGGAGAACTAAGGCTTTCTCCACATGTGGCTCCCATCTAACGGTTGTGTCTCTATTCTATGGAACCCTTATGGTTGTGTATGTGAGCCCAACATCAGGGAACTCAGCAGAGATGCAAAAGGTTGTCACTTTAGTGTACTCCGCAGTAACTCCACTATTAAATCCTCTCATCTATAGTCTTAGAAACAAGGACATGAAAGATGCCCTGAAGAAAGTCCTGAGATTGAGAACAAGACAAAACTAAGACATCTTTGAGAGAAACACTGAATTGTCACACTGGCCCAACATAAAATGGTATCAGTAAATCATGTCCTGCTTCACACTTAATAAGCGAAAGAAAACTCTCTTTCACTGGGAGCCCTAGTGGTCCAACATATAGGGAGTGTGCTGTAAAACTAAAGGCCACATCTCTGGAGAGTCAATCTGCCAATACCTAGAAGAGGTTCTACTCCCCTCTCTCTGGGAGAAAGATGGTCTATCTCTTTTCATATGTTTTACAGTCTTAGAAATCTATCTAAATTTCAGATATAAATTTATTCTAATTTTATGGTAATAGAAAAATATGATTCATTAACAATTTAAGTTTGGTTCCTTGATGACATATTCAAAATGTTTTGTATATGTATAATTCACTGAATAATTATATGGCATTGTTGGTAAGAAGCTGGTGGTAAAAAGCTACACTAGAATCCCCAAAGGCCCAGTGTTTAAATCCACCAGCTAATCTACAGAAGAAGCAAGGCAATCTCCTGCTGTGTGATTTGCTGCCTCAGAAAACCCACCAGAGTGGCAGCCATGGGTTGGTTCCAACATGACCGTACACAGCAATAACAACAGCAAGTTATATATTTTTTTTCTGTGATGTGTTTTTGTTTAATCTTGGTAGAAGAAATCAACTATGTATGTTTTTGAAGTATTTCAAGAGAGAGAAGAAAATCTAAAGTCAGAAAATAAATGTTCTTAAAGGCAATGGGTCAAGGGACCACCAACACCTAATTGGAATCTTCCATTGTTTGAAGTTGTCTATTACACCCAAACCAGAATGTTTTATATCTCTACTACATGAATAAATTAAATATAATTCTTCACCTACTATGTCTATTCAGAGTGATCTACTGAAACTTTTAGCCTGTTGATCCACTCTATAACTCTGAAGTTTATAATTATCAACTGTATTTCTCTTAAACATATTTATCTTCAAACTAATATTTTAACTATAGTGCTTCCTCTGATCATCAATATTTATCCCCAACTATCTATTGAAATAAGTCTTAATAAACCTTTTCCTTTTATGAAATAATACCTGATGCCTCTTTTAACTTTGCTTTATAAATTACTTGTTTTATTTGGAATTTGATCATTTAATTGTGTGCAGTTTTACAAGGATGTTTAACTTAGCTATTTTTTTATGAGAAAGGCTAAACTTACATATCTTCTCCTCCTTGATACCTGAATTAGGGCAATGTGCACAATAGACACAAATGAAATTCATAAATTAGTAAATACCTAAGCTACTGATGCACCATCAAGACTAGAAAATGTCTATCTGAATGCCTATATAGGCTTTCTAGTTCTGTAAGATATTCATATAGTCTGATGTTGCTATTATTGTTGTTGTTGTTGTTATGTGCTATTGAGTTCACTACTCATAACAACCCCATGGATATTTGCTCTGAACCCTTCTGTATCCTGTGTCACCTTCATTAACTCCAACACATGTGAGCCCACTATGACAGTCACTGTGTCAATCCATATTGTTGACCTTTCTTATGCTGACCCTCCATCTTTCCAAGCATACTGTCCTTCTCCGATAACTGATCCCTCTTTACAACATATGCAAAATATGTGAGACAAAATTTCGCTACCTGTACCTCCAAGAAGCATCCCGGAATCACCTTCTCCAAGACAGTTTGTTCTCATGGAAGTTCATGGACTATACAGTACTCTTTTCCAGCACCACAACTCAAAGTCATTTGTTCTTTTCCTGGTATCCTTCATTACTATCCAACTGTCAGATACACTGCAAATAATTGATAAGACTATGGCTTTGGTCAGGCACACTTTAGTCCTTAAACTGACATCATTGCTCTTATTTCTTAGGTATCTCTTGATAGTAGATTTTTACCATTGAAACATGTTTTTTTAATTTTTTTTACTGTTGGTAAACCATTGGTTCTTGATCACATGCTACTTTCTGAAATAGATCAATGTCAGCCAATTCTTTTTTGGCACAGTGACTCTATAGATTACAAATACAATTTTCAATCTCTCCTGACATTGGTCTTCTCTTCCTTTTTCATCTTTAAAATGACCTTTTGCTTTCTTTGCAAATGTCATCTCACAGCTTATCCGGTCTTTGACCATTAGTGTTGAATACTTTAAACCTATTCTTGAAGTGGTTTTTAAATTCAGGTGGGAAATATTCAAATCCTATTTTTGTTTTTGTGGATTTATTTCTATTTAGCTTCAGTTTGAACTTGCACACGTGTAGTTGACGGTCTGTCCCACAGTCAGCACCTGGCCTGCTTTCCATAGCTGATACTGAGCTTTGTTAATGATTCTTTCCACAGATGTAGTCAATCGGATTCCTGTGTAGTTCAGTAGGTGAGGTGGTCCATGTGCATAGTGGTCTGTTTGTGTATAGTTCTATATAAATAATGATTTTATCTTCACATATATTTTTTTTTCCTTGTTGGGTACCAATGAGTCGCATCAGACTGGCACAAGAGATTATCCCTTCTTCCTTCTCCAGCAAAGCATCTGGTGGATTCAAACCATGTGTTTTAGGGATTGCAGTGCAGCTTTTTGCCACTAGGCCACCAGAGCTCCCTTCATCTTCAATATACATAATAGAATCCTAACTGCATTGAGATTTCTATTCTTCTCAATATGAATATATTTTATGATCCACAGAGTCAAATGCATTTGTAGTCAATAAAGCACAAATTTACTTTCTTCTGGTAGTCTTTGCTTTCAGCCAGTATCCATCTGACATCAGCAATGATATCCCAGGTGCCACAGTCTCTTCTAAATTCTACTAAAACTTTCGGCAATTTCCTATCTACATACTGTTCTGCCCAGTTTTTAATGATCTTCAGCAATATTTTCCTTGAATGTGATATTGATGATATTGTTCAATAATTTCCACATGTTCTTGGATCACTTTTTTTTTTTGAATGGGAAAAAATATAGACCTCTTCCAGACAGTTGACTAGACACCTTTCTTCCAAACTTCCTGGCATAGACTGGTGAATGTAGTGCATCCAGGGCTGCATGTGTTAGTTGAAACACGTCAATCAGTATTCCATAAATTCCTGGGCTCATATTTTTTGCCAATGCTTTCAGTGCAGCTTCAAATTATTCCTTTGTTATCATTGACTATTGTTTGCATGGCTCTTCCTGAAATTTGTCAATGTCAGTCAAATTCTTTTTGGTACAGTAACTCTGTGTGTTCCCTTCATGTTCTTTTGATGCTTCCTGGATCATTCAACATACTGCCTATAACATCCTTCAATACTGAGCCTCAAGATTTAAATTTGTGTTTCCATTCTCTCAGCTTGAGAAATGTAGAGTGGGTTCTTCCCTTTTTATTCTCCTATTTCAGCCCTCTGCATATTCTGTTATAATATTTCACTGTCTTCTAGAGCTGCCCTAAGAAATCTCCTATTCCGCTCTTTTACTTGCACATATTTCCTTTTTGTTTTGGCTTCTCAGTGTTCTAGTGCAATTTTTAGAGTCTCTTCTGACATTCATTTTGATTTTTTTTCCCATTTTTCCTTTGTCTTTGTAATGACCTTTTGCTCTCTTCATAGATTCTATCAGTGATGTCATCCCACAGCTCATTTGGTCTCCAATCATTGGTGTTCAATGTTTCAAACATATTCTTAAATGATTTTTAAATTCAGATGGGATAGACTCAAGACCATGTTTTAATTTTCTTTTTTAATGGACTTCCACAATGGGCTCAAGTCTATGAGAAATTGTGTGGATGGCACAGGATAGGATAGGGTTTAGATCTATTGTTCATAGGGTTGCTATGGGTTGTACTTGACTCAACAGCACCTAACAGCAATAACTATATTGGGATATGGTCACATGACCTTATATTTCTCAGCAGAGTGTATCACTGGGTTCCACTAGTCACAATCTCTATTTTTCCTTAATTGTTTTATGTAAACACACTTTGTATGGTAAAGAATGCAAGGATAAAATCCATATTTTCTATATTTAAAAGTCTCCTACTATTATTAAAATAGTCTCCTACTATTATTACTAATAGGCTCATGCTTGTTATTTAAAAAAGTGATGAAATAGAATGTGGAAATTATCACACTATAACAGCAGAAGCAAGTAAAATCTTGCTGAAGTTTATTTTTAAGTGGCTGAACAGTACATCAACACTGAACTGCTAAAAATTCAAACTGGATTAAGAACCATGGCACGAGGGATATCATTATTGACATCTATGGCTGTTGCCTGAGAGAAAAAAAAAAAAAAAAAAAACCACTGTCACTATGTAGAAATCTAACACTCTGAATAATTATTCCTCATAGTTATGTTTACTGCTTAAGAAACTACCATCTGACAGGCAATGAAGCCAATTTGAGTAGTTTAGGCAAAAGCATTTCCTTAAATATGAAAAAACAAACAGCAACTTATTGCCATCAACTCCCCACAGCTAACTATCCAGAAAATTTTGAGAGTCTGAAAATCTCGTAGGACAATAATCTCCATCTTTTTTCCCACAGAGAAGCAGATGTATTTGATTCACCTCCTTTGTGAGTAGCAGGCCAACTCCTCATCCAATAGGGCACCAGGTTCCCTCTTAAGCATAAAGGTGAGATATAAATTCACAATGGAGTTAAGGTTTTCTTTTTAAAAAAAAAATTCCTGTTGGAAAATTAATGTGAATAGCATGTAAAAGCATTACCACAAAAATAGGAAATTCTATCTTTTGTTCTATATATCCTGAATAAATAAATAATGATAAAGAAAAGAGAGAAGGAGCACATAGCAAAATTGTAACACTTTGCTACATTTTCTTTATCCAGCATCTCTACCTCACCCTATTTTTGTTTCCTTATGCTCTCCTCCAGCTACATTGCTTCTTCTGGCTCCTTCTCTATTACAAATTAAGAAAGAACTTTCTTTTTTTGTAAGTTTTTCTACAAGTCTTTTGTAGCAATGTGTTGACTCTCTTAGGTATTTATATTTTAAAATTCTTCTTTCTAATTGTCAAATTTAAAAAAAAAAAACCAACAACACACAACCGAACTCTTGTCCCACTTTGGCAGCACATATAATAAAATCGGAACGATACAGAGAAGATACGCATGGACCCTGTGCAAGGATGACATGCAAATTTGTGAAGTGTTCCATATTTTTCTGAGAAAGAGGGGATAAATAATGTCTACTGCATTGGAACAGATGAGGAAGAGAACCTAAAAGGGATATATGATTAGGTATTATTGTCATGACAGAAGTCCAGAATGAAGGCTGCACAGTGGAGTGGACTTGGGGGGAGAAATTGCATAACAATGAAAGAATTTTTCTTTTACTTTTCGAAGAGAAGGGTGTACTGGGGGGAGGAGGTGGGCAGGGAAAAAAGTGCAACAATGAATGAATGGAAATCCAAAGTCTCTGTAAACTTTAATTAAAATTCAATTTAAAAAGGAAAAATTATCTGTTTAATTAACAGATTTATTAATTAACTAACAGATGTTTAATTAATAAATATAATTCATTATATCCTTTTAAAAAACTCTTTTTAAAAAAAAAAAGGTTATTTCTTCTCAGTAAAGCAGTTTGTGTCTTTCCTTGCTCTTGAGAATAAATTGAGAGGTGCTGGGAAATAAAGTTAAGGATATTAGTAGCTCCAGAAGAATAAAAACACTTCAATTCCAGGAAAGGAAATTTTAATTTAGAAATGTTTCTATAGCTGTCCAAATACAGAAAATAGAAAGTTAGATACACAAAGTGAGGCACTTGAACCACATTTAATTAAAATTATTATATTAAAATTTAAAAAGTATTTCTATCTCTATTATCTCATTTCATCCCCTATCCCATATGAACCCTACGGAGCACACAGGAAATGTAAATTTTGTATTTGAAAAAAAACTGGACGTTATCATTCGGTAATAACATATCAGATAAGGGACTTATATCCAGAATTTATGAAATACTTGAGCACCACACCAAGATAAAGGTAAATAATCCAATAGAAAAATGGGCACAGGATATGAACAGGCACTTCACCAAAGAAGACATTCAGATGGCTAACAAACACATGAAGAAATGCTCAAAATCCCTAGCCCTAAGAGAGATGCAAATTAAAACAACTATGAGATATCATCTCACCCCAGTCAAAATAGCAAAATTTAACAGAACAGCAAGCAACAAATGCTGGCGAGGTTGTGGAGAAACTGGAACCCTGATTCACTGTTGGTGGGAGTGTAAAATGGTGCAACCCCTGTGGGAAGCAGTATGGCGCTTTCTCAAAAAGTTGCAAATAGAGATACCATTTGACCCAGCAATTCCACTACTGGGAATATACCCTGAAGAGACCATAGCTGACATCCAAGCAGATATATGCACACCCATGTTTATTGCAGCTTTGTTCACAATAGCAAGGAGTTGGAAACAACCTAAGTGCCCATCAACAAACGAATGGCTAGAGAAGCTGTGGTATATTCGCACAATGGAATACTATGCTGCATTGAAAAACAAGGAACTCATCCAATATTATTCAAAATGGTTGACTCTGGAGAACATTATGCTGAGTGAAATATCCCGGTCACAAAAGGACAAATATTGCATGATGCCACTGTTGTAGAATGGAACTAACCTCGGGGTTGGGGAGAGACTGAGTAAGATGTGTTCAATAATGTATACTACACTGAAACAGAGGAGGGAGAAAACTGTTTAAAAGAGATATGTGACTAGGTATTTCTGTCATCACAGGAGTCTAGAGCGAGGGCTACATGGTGGAGCGGACCTGGGGGAGGGTTTGTAAAACAATGAAAGAATCTTTTCTTTTACTTTTCCATAATTTTTGACTCATGTACTTATAACTTGTTAGTTAAATTTGTGTCTTCTAGGTTGCAACACCCCCATGATACATCTTCAAGGATATGAACATGTACAGCTAAGCACAATTAATAACAGTGCATCTAAATTCCAAAATAAATCTCCATAATAGTCTATGTGTTTCCTACTGCCAAAGGGGCCCTTTAGAGTAGTGAGAGAAGATCTTCACCCTGAAACCCACAGCGTCCCTTTTCAGCAGGAAGTAGCTAAGAGAATACGCCATCCCCTTTCCCTTATGAATCAGGGTGAAGTCTCTCTCAGGGAGGAGTGATAGGGAATGGCAAAGGACACACCGACAAAGGAGATTAAATAGAACTGGTTTTGACAAGCACTGTGGCAATTGGACAATTAAAACAGACATTCGGAGGGCGGGGGAAGAAGAACAAACTGGGGGAAGAGGGTAGAGGGAATGGTACAGCAATGAAGGAATGAAAACCCCAAATCCCTGTAAATGTTCATTAATACTAATAAAATTTAATAAAAAAGAAAAAAACTGGACGTTATCAAGTTGATCAGTACACAGATTCTTTGTTTGTTTCGCTGTTTTTATTATTAAATTTTATTAATTTTAATGAACATTTACAGAGATTTGGGGTTTTCATTCATTCATTGTTGCACTATTTTCTCTACCCTCCTCCCCAGTTCATTCTTCTTTTTTTCCCCCCAATACGCAGATTCTAATCCAAATTTTCTACATCCCAATTTTCATGTCGTTGGCAGTCTAATGGTAGGAAGCTCTACTGCAATCCTAAAGGTAAGTGGTTCAAATCCACCAGCTGCTCCAGGGGAACAGGATGACCAGTCTCCTGTGATATTTTACTGCCTCTGAAAACATGCTAGAGGGTCAGTTTGGGGTCCACTCTGACTAGACAGCATGCAAGAAAAAGTCATCTCCTCTTTAGGTTCAAACTTGTTCTTTTTAGCCCACGTCACTCACACTCATGAAATATTTGAATAATTTTTTTCTCCACCCTTTCTCTGCCTATCCTAGCTAAGACTCTTTCAAAAGTTCTTCCAGTTGCTTAAATACAACCTTGTTTGCAGATACTTCGATTTAAGTATTACTTTCAATATCACTTACAGCTCAGCTTGAAGTGTATATTATCCCTTCAAATATCATTCTCAACCCTCATTCCAAATCATATTAAATTGACTCCTGATCGTACTGACTCCATTATTCTAACTTCTGCCACAATCGTAGTCAAACATATGTGCACCACCCACAAACACCTGGAAAATGTGTTAACACAGATAACTGGATCCACTTCCAGAGTTTCTGATTCAGAAGCTCTGGATTGCAGTGGTGGTTGTTGTTAGCTGTCAATGAGTACAACCCTAGTGACCCTATAAACAACAGATCTGAACTCTGTCCTGTCCTGTATTGTTCTCACACTTCCTGATACATTAGAGCCCACTGTAGCAGTCACAGTGTCAATCCACCTAGTTGAGGTCATAGTGACGTGCTTGAAGTATGTTAGGCGAAGCCTCATCATCCTTGTCTCCAAAGAGCACTCCAGCTGCACCCTCTCTGAGACATATTTGTTCTTTTGGCAGTCCACAGGATGTTCAGTGCTCTTCTCCAACATCACAGCTCAAAGGCATCAATTCTTTTTCCATCATCCTTATTCATTGTCCAGCTCTCAGATGCATAGCAAGTATTCAGAAAGACCATGACCTGAATCAGACTCACCTTAGTCCTCAAACTGACATCATTACTCCTCAATAATTTGGAAAGGTCCCTAATTGCAGATTTTCCCAGTGCAATGTGTCTCCTTATAAGACTGCTGGTATCAAGGGTATAAACTGTAGATACAAGCAAGATGAAGTTATTGACAGTTTCGATCTCTTCTCCATTCACCATGATTTTGCCTATTTGTCCAGTGGTAAGAATCTTTGTTTCCTTGACATTGAAATGCAGTTCATACTGAAGACTGTATCCTTGATCTTCTGCAACAAGTGCTTCAAGTTCTGCTCACTTTCAGCAAGCAAGGTTGTGTCATCTACATAACACAGATTATTGATGAGTCTGCCTCTGATCCTGATGCCACCCACATTCCTTTTTATGGAATCAAGCTTCTCAGTTTGCTCAACACTGAGATTAAAAAGGCATGGAGAAAGAACACAACCCTAACACACTCCCTAATCATAGGACCAATGATTTTGTAAATTACTGCCTAACTTGGGAGGGACTGGAGAGCCTTACACTTAGTGAATTAACTCAGTCGCATTAGGACAATACTGTATAAGACCATTATTATAGGGCAATACCCTGCATGAAAAATGGTGTATACAAACTTTGTAAATAAACCAGTATAAAACAATTTTTCTAAGAAAAGAATGTGTATGAATGATTATAATAAACACAATATAAATGAATGAAGCACAATATATGTGAATGCATAAGAACCAATAAAAATGAAAAAGTGAAAAGGAGATTCTTTAAGTTATATTAAATATAATAAAATTAAATTTTTTGTGGGCAATAATTTTTTTAATTTATATGTTTATTGGTTATACACTAAGAATAAAGTAAGTCTCTTTACAAGAAATCAAGAACATATTCACACATACTCTCTACTTCTGTACTTTTGCCTCTCTTCACCTTCTCTTCCATTCCCCAGGTAGATCCTGTCCTTAGAGGATACTATCATAAACAAAAAGGAACATTTGTCTGGTCTCTCTAAATATTTGTCCTTCCTTCTGTGTTATCCTTAGAGGAAATAATCCCAAGTACAGATCGGAGTGTTGCCTCCCAAAGAGCATACTAGGATAGTTGGGACCTATTCAGCAGAGATTAGTAAATTCTTAACTATCAGTGACCTGAAAAATAAACTCCATTTTGCTCAAAGTACTAACAATTCTTTTCATTGTAAGGAAGCAAGTCTCTAGAGCCACAGATAATGTACTCCATGCATGACTAAGTTTTTAGATCATGTTAATAAGGAAGAGAGTCTTGTAGCTGAAATTTCTCACACAACTTCCTCTTGGAGCCAGAAATGTCACCAGGTATGTCAGGAAGATATGGTGCATGCATCAGTTATCTGTCTCTGATTCTGTGCAGCATTATAGGCAGAGTCTAAGAGCATGCTGGCTCTTCCGTAAAGACATTGATTCTTTGTTCCTCTGGTCTATTTAAGACCCAAAAGTTTTATTTTCTCAACAAACTCCAAGTATTCAGAGTGATAATTGTATTTAAGGCTTACAGGGTATCACAAGAATACTCATGGTACTCAATTGTTTGAGTATTTTATTATATCTTTGAAATGTGGTGTTTGTGACAAGTATTAAGTAATTGTCTAAATATGTCTTGGAGAAAGTATAAGCAAGGTGCTCTTTAGAGACAACAATGGTAAAGCTGTCTTATAAACTTTGGTTATGTCATCAGGCCGTACCAGTCTTTAGAAAAATACATCATGCTGGGAAGAGTAGAGGGTCAGGAAAAAGAAGACCCTTGATGAGATGAATTTACAGTGACTATAACAATGGTCTTTGACCGTGGAGGAGATTGTGATGATGATGCAGGATAGTGCCAGGTTCCGATCTGTTGTTCATAGGATTGTTGAGTTGTAGTCAACTCAATGGCCCGGTACTATAACAAACCTCTTACCAATACAGTGTAGTCTGAATCTGGTAACCAGACCAATTGTCATACAAATCCATTCAACTCATGGTGACAAATGTGTGTCAAGGTCTACCTTTCAGGAAAATAGATCATCAGAATATTTTTTCCAGGGTATCTTTGGGTGGACTTGAATCTCTAGTTCTTCTATTGGTAGCCAAGTGCATTAGCTGCTTATACCACGAAGGGAATCTGGTGGTGCTTTGTTTTTAATATTGGTACAATGCCATTTACATTGATGGAGTAACCGTCACCAAGAGCAATAAAAGCATCTTATTCTCTTTACTTTTCAAGTTGTCAGCAAGTGGAAATTGTTAAGGAATATCCCAGTAGGTGTTCTTGTCCTTTAGATTTATGTAAAGTTAAACAGAAATCTGTACAAATTTCATTCCTTCCTTTATAATCTTGAAAGTAAATGTTCTTCACTATTCCTATGGCTTGAATTTTACAAGTGATTGATGTTATCTAGGATAATCTGATTTCTAGAGCGGTCCATACAGGATGGATTGCCCAGGCTCTTTGTTTCTTTTCTCTGCACCTGCTCATTTGTGTTAACATTCAAGGTAACTTGGATAATGAAAGAAGCAAATTTAATTTTCCATCTAAGCTACTAATGCACAGGCTTGGAGCAAGAGGCAGTAAAAATAGTAAGATTTTATATTATTTGTAAAGCTCATTTCCCAGCCTATCCATTTTTTCTGACCCTGTATTCCACAGCTAGCTGAAATTTCTCTATAACACAAACTATGTTGACAAAATCTCAGACATCATGAAGACAAATGATCAATTGGAAGTTAAGACTGACGAGGTATGGTTCTCAAACAGAGACCATGAGTAGGATGTTTCTGTTCTTGGTACCAAGAAACTATCTGACCTATGAGTAAGGTAAATTAATCCATGCCTCAAGTTTCCATTTATTGTCTCTAAATGTCCAATGCTGGCTGCACAGGTGTGTGTTGCATTATAATTGCCCCCTCATCAACTCCCTATGTGCTAATGGACATTGTTCTTGTTTGTTGTTGTGTACCATCCAGTCAGAACCTACCCATATCTGACCCTCTGGAGGGTTTTTCAGAGGCAGTTATTCACATGGGAGGAGACTGCCCATCTTTCTCCAGTGGACCAGCTGGTGGATTCAAATGCTATGCCTTCAGGATTGCAGCCCAGCTTCTTACCACTAAGCCACCTACCAGCTACTAATATATAAAGTTTGTGCTTTGTTGTTATTGTTTTTCTGTATGATTGAACTTGAACCAACCCGTAGCTGACCCCCAGAAAGTTTTCAGAGCAGTAATTGAACAGAAAGAGATTGATCATCTTTCTACCACAGACCAACTGGCAGATTCAAACCAAATGTCTTTCAATTCACGGTGCATCTCCTTACCACTAGGCCACTAGGAAAAAATTTTGTCCTTTGAATAAACTGGGATTTATAATATCATTGATAATAATGGGACAAAGGAGGAAGGACTGTACTAAGACACTGGTAATTCTCACTACCTCTGGAGGACAAAAAAATATATCAACTATTAAAGGCGCATTGCCATGGGAAAGTCTGCTGTTAGGGAACTCTCCAAAGTACTGAAGAGCAATGGTGTCTCTCTAGAGACTAAGGTCTGATACAGGCAATGGTCTTTGCTATCACTTGTTATGCATCAGAGAGTTGAACAATGACTAGGGAGGATAAAAGGAGAATTGATGCCTTTGAGCTGTGGTGCTGAAGAAGAGTATTGAGGGTACCATGGACTGCTAGGAAAACCAACAGATTCATCCTGGAAAGGGTTAAACAGGGCTGCTCCCTGGAGGCAAGGATTCTGAGGCTTCATCTAACATGCTTTGGACGTGTTGTAAGGAGGGACCAGTTCTTGGAGAAGGACATCATACTTGGGAGGGTGGAGGGACAGTGCAGGAGGGGAAGGCCCTCTATGAGGTGGATTGATTCAGTGACTGGGGTAATCAGGATGGGAAAGTCAGAGACAGTGTGATTGGCACAGGACAGAGCAGAGTTTATGTCTGTTGTGCATAGGGTTGCTATGAGTCACAAGCAACTCGACAGCCCATAACAGCAACAACAACATTTACAAGAAGTTTTTCATGTTTTTATCCTCTTTTGCCTTTATGACCCCTTTTATTGTTCCTTTTTCTACTTATTCTCTGTAGATTGTATTTAACACATAAATATGGATGTCCAATTAGTATTTAATATTTGAGAAGGGGAATTTAGATTCTCTGTGTGCATCATAACGAACTATGACTGACTCTGAGAAGAATGGAAATCTAAGAACACTTGATCGTTCTAATGCGAAACCTATACTTGGACCAGGAGGCTTTTGTCAGGACAGAGCAAGGTTCAAAATTGGGAAGGGCGTATGCCAGGGATGTGTCCTATCTCCATACCTTTTCAACCTGTATGCAGAACAGATTATCCGGGAGTCTGGGCTCTACGAGGAGAAATGTGGGGTCAAGATGAGTGGAAGATCTATCAACAATCTGCATTATGCAGATGACACAACCTGTTTGCTGAAACTGAGGAGGACCTGAAGCACCTGCTGCTGAGGGTCAAGGACTGCAGCCTTCAATATGGATTGAGGCTCAATGTCAAGAAGACAAAGATTCTCACACTGGACCAATTGGCAGCATCAGGACGGATGGTGAAGAGATTGAGATTGTTCACAGTTTTAGTTTGCTTGGCTCCACAGTCAACATTCTTGGCACCAGTAGCCAGGAAATTAAGACGTATTGCCACGGGAAAGTCTGCTGTTAGGGACCTCTCCAAAGTACTGAAGAGCAATGGTGTCTCTCTGGAGACTAAGGTGCATCTGATAAAGGCCATGGTCTTTGCTATCACTTGTTATGCATCAGAGAGTTGGACAATGACCAAGGAGGATAGAAGGAGAATTGATGCCTTTGAGCTGTGGTGCTGGAGATGAGTATTGAGAGTACCATGGACTGCTAGGAAAACAAATAGATTCATCCTGGAAAGGGTTAAACCAGGTGGCTCCTTAGAGGCAAAGATTCTGAGGCTCCGTCTAACATACTTTGGATATCTTGTAAGGAGAGACCAGTCCTTGGAGAAGGACATCATGCTTGGGAAGGTGGAGGGACAGCACAGGAGGGGAAGGCCCTCTATGAGGTGGATTGATTCAGAGACTGGGATAATCGGGATGGGAGTGTCAGAGACAGTGTGATTGGCACAGGACAGAGCAGAGTTTAGGGCTGTTGTACATAGGGTCGCTATGAGTCACAAGTGACTTGACGGCACATAACAACAACAACTTCCTAAAACATGACCAGGCATACTTGTATGTAATCTAACACTGAGGACAGCATGGGAACCTAGCTTAAAGTAACCTTGGCTGATATTACATTCTGTTCTGTTCTTTCCTGTCTTACTTATTCTGTGAATGATAAACACCTTTTTTGTGACCAACTTCATTGGTCACACAATTATAAATGTCTCATGTGCTCTGCTCCAAACAGTCCTCTACTATGAGCATGTGAATGTAGCAGCAGTGTATCCATTTTATTCAAAGTAGCTTATTATCATGCCACTTTCACTGTATGTCTTAACTGCTTAATATTACAGGCCAAATAACTATCTTTTTCAACCAACAATGACAACATGTGTTCTGAAAAATATGAATATAGCTGGTGGAAATACATTTGAGATTATAGCTCTTCTAGAAATTTTGATGCATGTGGCCATCACAATTACAGGGCCGTGAACCAAATCTCTTGGAAAATTTTGAATTTTCATAAAAACAATGTTTGTTAGAGACAGATATTTTTCATAATTCTAAAAAATAATGTTAATACAAATATCCAACATTACCCTGACAATAAAAGTTTGATCCTTTTGGATTTCTTCCGAGGCTTTTCATTTTATTTTATATTGGTTTACATAGAAAATTTTTATACACTGTGCTTCCCTCACATACATTGTGTTTTACACATTCTTTCATTCACATCGTGTTTCATATGTTATTTATATTCATTGTCCTTTATAAAATTAATCATCACTGACATATGTATACTATTACTTCATCTTTTCAGGTCCTCAATGGATCTTCCCCAATTCCTTTACCCTCTTCTTTCACCCACCAAACTCTGGATTTTCTCCAAGTGAACAAGTACTATGAAGTCTGCCTCTTGCACTCCACAGATGAGATAAATGATGTAGGATGGAAACTGGTGAGTATCTTATCAAGGACCTGAATAAATCATATGGCCATATATTTAATATTAATTTAAAAATATAATAATAATAGAGTTTCCAGAGGCAAGCTGTTTCAGAAGTGGATGCCATTCCCGCTTCCAAGCTTGCTGCAGACGACTTCCAAACTGGAAACAATAACTTACTCTTTATTATAATGAATTATCTTAAGTATAAGACATAATACCATAAATAACATTGCTGTTGTTATGTGCCGTCGAGTTGCCTGCAACTCATAATGACCCTATGCGCAACAGCCCTAAACCCTGCTCTATCCCTCACCAAGCTTATTGTGTTCGACACACCCATCCCCGTTACCCCAGTCACTGAATCAATCCACCTCACAGAGGGTCTTCCTTTCCTGTGCTGTCCCTCCACCCTCCCAAGCATGAAGTTCCTCTCCAAGGACTGATCCTGCTTTGCAACATGCCCAAAATATGTCAGACGAAACTTCAGAATCCTTGCCTCCAAGTAGCTAGGATGAACTTGTTTGTTCTCCTAACAGTCCATGATACATTCAATACTCTTCTCCAGCACCACAGCTTAAAGGCATCAATTCTCTTTGTATCATCCCTAGTCATTGTTCACCTTTCTGATGCATATTAAGTAATTGCAAAGACCATGGCCTGGATCAGGTGTACCTTAGTCTCCAGACTGACATCATTGCTCATTATTCTATTAAAAATGATCCTTTTAAAGTAAATCTATTTCTGAATCTATATATTGACAGTTGCTTATGTATCCAACATTCTAACTGTTAACTATCCTAACCTGGACCAAAAGTACCAAGCAGATTGTTAGTAACATCCTGGATTTTAGTTTTGTCTCAACTCCAGATATATCCATCATTAGAAAAATATTTTAGGTCTCTGCACATATGTAGGGGTCTCTTCCATTCATTATTTAATTTAGGGGAAAGCAAGAAGATGAATATGTATGAATTATGTTTAGAGATATGAATTGTGTTTAGGGATAATTCCTGGCAAAAAAGAAAGAAAGCACATGATAGATTCACAAGAGAAATTAATTCACCTAAAAGCAAAACACTAAGTTGCCTAAGGTGTCGAGCCATGGCTGTGGATTTTGTTTTAGTGCAGTTTCTAGGGAAAATGGTGTTAAAAGAATTAACATGTGGAAAACATAGCAGCTGTCTTCAGTAATTTAACATCCTCCCATCTTCCACTTCCTCCATCCACAGCTACCTGGACAAGTAATTGCACTTATTTTGAGGAGCTTCAAAGGGAAGCACTGGGATCACAGTGGAGAGGTTATGGAGAGAAAAGCAGCCTTAGGAAACTATTTGAGAGGACCAGGGCTCCTCATGTACGAAATGAGCTGAAGTGTCTAGCAAATCCAGGTGCTACCTAAGAGATGTAATCTAGAGAAAACTGGACTGGTAGCTCACATACTGTTTTACAGGTGAAGATGGAAAAGGGTCCAGCAGAATTTCTCTGGTTGTGTGTGTTGTTATTGTTGTTGTTGTTGTTGTTGTTGTTGTTGTTGTTGTTGTTATGCATTGTCAGTGGACCTGCAACTCATAGCGACTCCATGCACAACAGCTCTGAATGCTGCCTTATCTTGAGGCAGTCTCACTGTCTCCAACACATCTAGCCCCATCATCCCAATTACTATGTCAACCCATCTCATCCAGGGTCTTCCTCTCTTGCTCTGTGCATCCGCTCTCCCAAGCATGATGTTCTTCTCCAAGGACTGGTCCCTCCTGGAAACATGTCCAAAGTACATGATATGGAGCTTAAAAATCCTTGCCTCCGAGAAGCAACTTGGTTTCACTCTTTTCCAAGACAAACCTGTTTGCTCTCTTGGTAGTCCATGGAATTTCTGTAAGTCAGAACTGATTCAATGATACATAACAGTAGCAACAAAAAAGGATTTTAAAGCACCTATTTGGGGATGACAAAGGCAAGAAAAGTCAAGATTACCATCAAGCTTCATTCTCATCTGTTTTTATTTAACCTCTCTACATGAAATTCTGAGCAACAATTTAACAGCTAATTTTTTAGATTTATACTCTATTTTCCTTCAATGATAAACACTGAGTCCAAAAACTAAGTTTACTTTTAAGATATCTAAGAGGCCCTGATTCTAGCATGAAAACTGAAACTGAGACATAGAGTCAATGAGAATACTTAAAATGAAGTGTTATTTATTCCAAAGTTCCAAAAGTGCAGATATACCTAGGAAATCTCTACTCTGCACATTCAAGTAAACTTCAGTCTGAAGTTCAAACTCCTTGTTTGGATGGGAGGGGAAAAGTGAGAAGGAAAAGGTAATATCCAATAAGAGGTTAATTTGATATTGCAATTAATTATGTAAAATAATGTTACAAAACAAAATATTTATAAATTATTAAATAAAAATCAATATGACTTGTGACCTTTCACTCAAATAAGAAAATACTATAATAAAGACAAATAGAAGACAATGAAGTCCATCCCAAGGGATTTTAAGAACTATATAAGATAATATATGTGAAAATGCTTAGTTCATTTTTAAGCAAAACTAACATAATCTGCAAATGTTCATTATGATTTATAGTTTGGTCTCTTTTTCTTGAACAGCTTTGAAACACAAAAACAGAACAACACATGTTGTGACTGAATTTGTTCTCCTGGGCTTCTCTGGTCAAAGAAAAACCCAGAACATCTTGTTCTCACTGATCCTGATAATCTATCTCCTGACCTTGATGGGCAATGGGGCTATTGTCTGTGCTGTGAAATGGGACAGGAGGCTCCACACACCCATGTACATCCTCTTGGGAAACTTCGCCTTCCTGGAGATCTGGTACGTTTCCTCCACTATCCCAAACATGCTGGCCAACATCCTCTCTGACACCAAGACCATCTCTTTCTCTGGCTGCTTCCTCCAATTTTACTTCTTTTTTTCACTGGGTACAACTGAATGTTTCTTCTTATCAGTCATGGCCTATGATCGGTACCTGGCCATCTGCCGCCCCCTGCACTACCCTAATGTCATGACTGGAAAGTTCTGTGTGATCTTAGTCTGTCTCTGCTGGGTGGGTGGGTTCCTATGTTATCCAGTGCCCATTGTCCTCATCTCCCAACTTCCATTCTGTGGACCCAATATCATTGACCACATTGTGTGTGACCCAGGCCCACTATTTGCACTTGTCTGTGTTCCAGCACCTTCTATTGAACTTACCTGTTACACTTTTAATTCTTTGATTATCTTTGGGCCCTTCCTCTCTATTTTGGGATCTTACACTCTGGTTCTCAGGGCTGTTCTTCGTGTTCCTTCTGGAACTGGGAGAACCAAAGCTTTCTCCACATGTGGCTCCCACCTAACAGTGGTGTCTCTATTTTATGGAACCCTTATGGTTGTGTATGTGAGCCCAACATCAGGGAACCCAACAGGGATGCAGAAGATTGTCACGTTAGTGTACTCAGCAGTGACTCCACTATTAAATCCTCTAATCTATAGTCTTCGAAATAAGGACATGAAAGATGCCCTAAAGAAAGTACTGAGGTTGAAAACTAGGCAAAACTGAGATATTTTAAAGAAAGCTGAATGTGTCACTCCTGTCCTTTGTTATTTATAACAAGGAATGGTATGAGTAAATCATGTCTAGTGTAACTCTTATAAAGAGAAGGAAAATTGTTTCAACAGGAGCTCTGGTGGGCCCAGTATGTAGGGAGGTGTCTTGTTAACCCAAATGCCACACGTCTGGTGATTCAATCACCAACAGCTTCGTGGGGGGAAGATGGACTATCTCCTCTCATGTGGTTTACAGCCTCAGAAACTTGCCTGAGTACCCGATATAAACTGGTTCCAGCTCAATGGCAGTGGAAAATATGGTCCCTTACAGTTCAAGTTCAGTTCAGTAATAATATATTCTAGGAAACATTTCAAATATTTATATTTAATGGAATAATTATTGGTAAATAATTAGTTGTATATTGTTGTTGTTATATGCCATCGAGTCACCTAATTTGTTGTATACATATGTTTTTCTGGGATGTATCATTGCTGACTTTAATCTTGACTGGTAGAAAGAATCAACTGCATGTGTTCCTGAAGTTTTTCAAGAGAAGGAAGAAAAATCCAAATTCAGAAAATAAATTTTCTTAAAGACAATGAGTCAAGGGACTACCATAAAACTTAGTAACTGACACTTTTAATTGTTTGAAGTTGTATTTAGAACCAAAATGAGAATATATTTCATACTATCTACCCCTAAGGCTTCATCTTGCTTGGGTCCACAATTAACACCCTTGGTACCAGTCAGGAAATAAGGAGACACTTTGCCCTGGGAAAATATGCAGTTAGGAACCTTTCCAAATTATTGAGGAATACTGATGTGAGTTTGAGGACTAAGATGTGTCTGCTTCAGGCCAAAGTTATTCTGATTACTAGCTATGCATCTGAGAACTGGTCAATGAATAAAGGTGACAGAAAAAAGAATTGATGCTTTTGAGCTCTGGTGTTGGAGAAGAGCACTAAACATCCCATGCACAGACAAGAGAATGAAGAGATATGTCTTGGAGATGGTGAAGCTGGTGTGCTCTTTGAAGGCAAGAATGATGAGATTTCACCTCACATACTTTGAAGATGTTGCTAGGAGGGACTATTCCTTGGAAAGGGACATCATGCGGGGAAGGGTGGAGAGTCCGAGAAGGAGAGGAAGACCCTCCACCAGGTGGATTTATATGGTGACTGCTGCAATGGAATCTTGTATGTCAGAGAGTGTGAAGATGGTGCAGGAA
Organism: Elephantulus edwardii; assembly: GCF_000299155.1. Classification (NCBI taxonomy): domain Eukaryota; kingdom Metazoa; phylum Chordata; class Mammalia; order Macroscelidea; family Macroscelididae; genus Elephantulus; species Elephantulus edwardii. The sequence continues at coordinate 19,137,850 of NW_006399776.1, forward strand.
AGGACTGGGTTCAGATCCTTTGTTCATAGGGTCACTATGAGTCAAATTAGCCTCAACAGGACCTAACAACAACATCTCTAAGGCTAAAAACTTTCCATTTACCAAGTCTATTCAATAAATCCAGTCTTTTTCCCTACTGATCCTGTATATAACCCTGCAATTCTCAATGATCGACCTTCCTATTCTTCTTAAACATACTTACTCTAAACTGAATGTTTTAGTCATAGTGCTTCCTCTTACCATCAGCACTTCTACCTGACTATTGATGTAAATCTTAATAAACCATTTTCTTTTCATGAGATAATATCTGATGTCTTCTTGAACTTTCCTTTTTTAATAAATTGCTTATCTTTATCTGTACTTATGTATACCATTTGGTAGGGACACTGAGCAAGACTAGAATTTATATCTTTTACCTCTCTCTGAATACTCAAATCAGAGCAATGTACACATTGTTGTTGTTATGTGCCATCAAGTAGCTATGACCCATACTGATTCTATGCTTAGTAGCTCTGAATCAGGTTCTATCTTGAGCGATTCTCACTGTCTCTGACACATCTACCCTATTACCCCATGTACACAATAGACACAAGCAAATCAGTAAACCCTATGAAGCTGGAGAAAGGATGAAAGTTATATAAGTGTCCAGGTCTTTCGTTCATATGGTCGCTGTGAGTAGCCTACTTCTCAACGGCACTTAGCAACAAGGTATTGACTAGTCAAATTTCTATTTGAATTCTTCTATTTGAGTTTTACTCCTGAAAGTTATTCCTGCAGAGCAAAATGTTATTTAAGTATTAGTTTAGTCTTCAATGTACTTAAGAGAACCCTAAATATATTGGGATATGTGTACCTGACCTGATCTCTATTAGCAGAAAATATGATACTCTGTATTAGAGTCAATATCTTCGGGAAATATATGATAAAGCATTCAGCACTAAGAATATCACAAAATTTAGCACTCAGTTCTGCTCGATTAAATTTTACACAATAAAAGCAAACCCCACTGACACTGAGTTGGTTCTGATTCATAGTGACCCAATAAAGTGAATCTGCCGAGCAGTCTGCACATCTTTTCTCTGAAAAGAGCTTGATGGGTTCAAACCACAGACTCTTTTGTTTTCAGCCAAGTGTACAACCACTGACCCACCAGACACATTATTATATTGTTCCCCAATTGTTTCAAGCAAATTGTTTTATGTTTTACTTTGGATGTTAAAGCATGCAAGAATATAACCTGTATCTTCTACTTCTATAATAATCTAACTTTCTTATTTATACTAATTATTCAAAGAAGCTGATCCAACATAATATGCAAACTATCAATTAATATCACATGCAAATAAAATCTTGCTGAAGATTATTCAAAAAATGCTGCAGCAGTACACAGTCAGAAACTGCCAGAAATTCAAACTGGATTCAGATGGGATTATGGCATGAGGGTTATCATTGCAGATGTCTGATAGATTTTGGATAAACTAAAGAATATTTTAAAAAGTTTACTTGTTTTATTGACTGTGGTCTTCTCAATCACCTGTTGTGCCTCAGAAAGCTGGACAATAAATAAGGATGACAGAAAAAGAATTTATACCTTTGAGCTGTGGTGTTGTAGAAGAGTACTGAATATCTCACAGATTGTCAAAAGAATAAACAGATATGTCTTGGAAAAAAGTGTAGCCAGAGTGCTCCTTGGAAGCAAAGATGACAAAGCTTTGTCTTTTATACTGTGGATCTGTAGCTAGGTGAGGCTATTCTTTGAAAATAGACATCATGCTTGGAAAGATGGAGGGTCAGCAAAGGAAATACTAATACTGTCAATGAGATGAACTGACATGATGACTTCAGCAATGGACTCTAGTGTGTCCGAGATAATGAGGATGGCATAGGGTAGGACAGGGTGCAGGTCAGCTGTTCACAGGTTCACTGAGAGTCTTAAACAACTCAATCATATCTAACAATAACAAGGCCTTTGACTGTGTATTAACATTATAGATACATATATAACAAATTAACATTGAGTACAGGAATCCTAGAATACTTAATTGTGTGCATGGAAATTCTAAACATAGACGAAGAAATAGTAAAAGTAGATCATAGCATCTTTTTTTCTTCCAAAATGATGCTGTATAGAGTTAAATCACATTTCTGGTTTGAAGCTGAACCTTAAAATTTTTTATCACCCAAAGACTCGCCAATGTAAAATACAGTCCTTTAAATTCTCTGGGGCTCTCCTCACATGTCCAGCAGGGTTTTTTGCTTGCTTGGATTCAATGACCAATATATGGAAGATATCAAGATTCTAATAAATAACTGGCCTCATAATTCTTTGGTCTCCTAATTCTAGTTGTCTCTATTGTATTGCCTTTGAACTGAGGAAAACTATACATTCTCCTGTAACAACTGGCATTTTTGCCAGCAATCTTGCTTCTAAAGAAAAATCTTCTGTATGTGTTACTATGTCATCTCCTTAGAGAAGTTGTATTTAAGTTCCTTACTATTTCTCTCTTTTAGGAATCATATTTATCTATTATCTATTTTATTGCTCTTACATCTTCAATATTTTATTGGTTATTTCTTTTAGTATTTAATATACATTGCCTTTCCTTTTTTACCTTAAAAGCTTTGTCCATAGGCTGTTCATATTCTTAAAGATATTTTGTCATTAATTACCTTCTATTTGTTAGGAAATAGTTAAAAATAATGCACTACACTTACTGTTTCTCATATTTTATTCTAACCTTCCTCTATATTTTTAATGGAAACTTAATTACATTTTTTAATTACATTTTTAACATTGCACACTTTCTTCCTTTCACATTTAAAAATATAGTTTATTGAGGAGTAATGATGCCAGTATGTGGTCCTGAATTGCAGAGGAGAAGGGTTTTCAGAGGCTATTATGTCAATGCTCCACCCAAGATTTATTAGGTCAAGATGTGTCTTCTAACAAAATTTTCTGAGATTTTGAGAAGCAGTGATGTACAACAGATATCAGAAAGTCATACAATAATCATAGACTTATATTGTGGGGCTTTTTAGTGGCAATTCCCTCAACCTGAGTTGTGCTTCTGAATCAAATGATTAAGAATTAGGTATGGAACCTACATACAGCTGTCTTTAAAATAGTCACACACACAATTTAAATAGTCAAGAAAGATTGGGAGTCACTACATTCACAGTTGGGAATTATCAAACTCTACAATGACACATGAGGAGGAGTGTGACATCAGGATTGGAGGAAGACTCATCATGTAGTCACAACAATATTTTAACCAAGCTGTTACTGTTGAAGTTTATAACATAACAGCAACCCTACAGTAGAACCATAATAAACATTGTTGTTGTTGTTGTTGTTATGTGTCGTCGAGTCGCCTGCGACTCATAGCGACCCTATGTACAACAGCCCTAAACTCCGCTCTGTCCTGTGCCAATCGCACTGTCTCTGACACTCCCATCCCAATTATCCCAGTCACTGAATCAATCCACCTCAGAGAGGGCCTTCCTCTCCTGCGCCATCCCTCTCTAACATACTCACTAAAAAGAATATGAGATGACGTGGTTATCACTGGAAAAACAGAGTCTCAAGAGTCAATTAATTTACTCTTAAGGGAGAAGGACTTTTGGGGATATGATTTACAATCTTCCTTCATAAAGTATCACTTTTAGAATCCATAGGAGACTGTATCCCTTAGGGTGCATAAGAAATAGGTTTCAGAGTAATATAGATAAGTTTTTGTTGTAGAGCAAGTATGCAATTTTCCTTGTAGTCCAATACTGTGTGGCCAACAATGTCACTTCTCTCTCTGACTGCTGGTTGCTGGAGATGCCATGCTTTCCATTCTGCCTGCCATTTGTTGCAATGAAAACAGAAGTTTGCAAGACAAAACTGCTAACTGTAGACAAGTTCAGAAGAGATATAAGTACAAACCAGTTCTTAGGCTCAATGTTCACTTTTGCTTTCTATCATGTCACTTCAAAATCAACAGCTCCTCAGGTTATATAAATGAATGAAAGGATTCTCACGCTTTGGAGGAGGAACCCAAGAATATGAACTATCAGGTAGAGGAAGAAACTTCAGAAATGTCTGAATGTTAAGTTTTTAACCAACCAGAACACATTCTTTAGAAGAGTAGAGACATTAGCAATATGTCTTCTGGAAAGCACAAAAAGCAACCTTTGGAGAAGTGGGGTGTAAAGAACCTCAATTCCCTCAAGCCATCTTTGGCTTAACCTCAGATCAGATAATGGGACAGCAGCAAGATGATAGATTGCTGAGTTCATTTCTACTAGGCTTGCAAAGCCATTGGAATCTTCATACACATTAATTATCAATATTTCTAATTGCTTTCCTCACTCTTTCCTTAGGGTGCCTCAGGCTTCTTGAGTGCTCTGAATTCCTCATACACAGAACAAATTCATAACTTTGTGATACAAGAGATGGACTACTCATGGACTAAAGAGGAACCTTATAATGAAGTGTGATATGGAAAAATTCTGCATCTCCCCATCCTATCGTGTCTCCAGTTGCAATAACCAAGATCATCTTTAAAGGTATGGTATTATGTGACACAGAAAGTAACATATTTTAATACTAATACATTAATAAATATTCTCAAATAGAATTGTATCATTTTAGGTGTCCTCTAGTTGATTGTGATTCACAGATACCCTGTGTATGTAACCACAAAATCTACCCTGTAGCATTCTCACAGTCTTCACTATGCTTCAGCCCATCATTTCATTCACTGTGTGTGCCAATCTAACTCATTGAGGATTTCCCTCACATTTGTTGACTCTCTATTTTCCAAGCATGATGTCCTTTTCTGTGGGCTTGTCCCTCCTGACAACAGTGTTATGTGAGATGAAGAGCACTCTAGCTGCACTCTTTCTAAAACAAATTCCATTCCTTTTTGGCAATCCATAATATATTTAAAAATTCTTTGCCAACACCACAATTTTAAGGCATCATTTCTTTGGATTCCATTTTCACTGTTCAACTTTAACATGCATCTGAAAAAAAATGAATTGCTTGTGACATAGTCAGTCACATTTTAAAGTGAAAAGTCCTTTTGTTAGCAGTTTGAAGAAGTTCCAGAATATTTTAAAATTAATAATTAAAAGTATCTGGGGCTATATTCTGGACTTCTATTTCCCTAAAAATAGATAATCACTCAGTCATGTTATTTAAGATCATGTAGAGCCAATTAAAGACTACCCTTTATTAACTGAGAGGATCCAGAAATATATTAACACTAAACAATTGGAACCTTCATCATCCTTGTTTTTCTCTCCTAAAAATGAAAGTTGGATAGTGTTCCAAACTAATTCTGGAAAGAAAATGTCTGTGAAGATTTTATATGCTCCAAACTCAGAGATTTCACAGTTCTTTCTCCACCTACCAACCTCCCACGCCTATAACGAGAAGAGAGCCCAGTGGGAGATGAGAAGCAGAAGGGGGAGCCCTTACATTGAGAGACAATTTATGGTTCTGCCATTTGTCCTTAGTGCCCAGAAGTCACTTCTGGGGAGTGCCTGACATTTGCAAGTCTCTGTATCCCTCCCATACATCAGATGAGGATGTGCCTCTCTAGAAATCTGATACTTAATAGGAAAATCTTAATATTCTAGACACTACTTAGTCGTAGCTGGGTCCAAGGATTAACAAGTGCATTTGGACTCTAATAAAAAGCCATTATGTAGAATGTTCATAAACATGGTTCCTACAGGGTGCAAAGTGGGGCACTCCTGGCCACTAATGGAAAGTTTAGCCCTTGAGAAGAAAGTCATGGTGTTCTGCTTCAAGAGGTCACAGCCTTGAAAACCCTCCAGAACAGCTCTGCTCTGTAGCACATGACATCATCATGAGTCGGAGTCAATTCATGGCAACTCAGTTCTGTATATTCAAAGATTTCCTCCATTAACAAGGTTTGATGAATATTGAAGAGAGTACATTTGGCTTTTGGGGGGGGGGCGGGTATGGGATATCAGATGACTCTAGAATAATAGTATTGCTGCAAAATGAAAGCAAAATGCATATGCATATAAATTTGCTCATTACTCTTCTCCATAGGATCCTCATTGTATAGCATGGCTGCCTCTGAATCCAAAGATTCAAGTAATTTAACTTGTATGATCAACATAAAATATTTTTGTACCTTATTCTAGAAACAATTTGCACATTTCCTTACACGTGTGGGTAAGTATTGTTACTAACTTCTCTGAGATGCTTGTTGCATGAGGTCCTATCTTTTACTTTGAGACAACTCTGAAAGGGGAAGAAGAACAGAGTCAAAGGTCAAAGATTCAAAGTATCAGATCATATAGAGTATGATTATTCCTTCTTTCATAAAATAATATATTCTAAGGAATGTGTGGATTTATTTAGAAGGAGAAGAGGAAAGAGAGGGAGGAAGAAAGGCAGGAAGAAAGAGGGGGAGAAACCAAGAAAGACTCTTGAGAATGACTAGGCCATCTGAGTAATTGCCTCTTTTTCTTTCTATGCCTTAAGAAGCCATGAATGTGTCAGAAGTCAACACAGTGACTGAATTCATAATATTGAGTTTTCCTTGCTCCAGAGAGGTCCAGGTCTTCCTGTTCATCCTGTTCTCTGTGACCTACGTCCTGACTCTGATGGGCAATGGAGCCATTGTCTGTGCAGTGAAACTGGATCGTCACCTTCACACTCCCATGTATATACTCCTGGCCAACTTTTCCTTCCTAGAGATTTGTTACATAAACACTACTGTTCCCAATATGTTAGGGAACTTCATATCCGAGACCAAAGCCCTCTCATTCACTGCTTGCTTTCTCCAGTTCTACTTCTTCTTCTCTATGGGAATCACGGAGACCTTCTTATTGCCTCTCATGGCTTTTGATCGGTACCTGGCCATCTGCAGGCCTCTCCACTATCCAGTCATCATGACCAATCATCTCTGCATGAACTTGGTGGCCATCTGCTGGGTGACAGCCTTCCTCTGCTACCCAATCCCTATCTATTTTATGACCCAACTCCCTTTTTGTGGTCCCAATACCATTGACCACTTTGTCTGTGATCCAGGTCCTCTTCTGGCGCTGTCTTGTACCCCTGCCCCTGGAATTGAGCTTTCCTGTTCTATATTGAGTTCTCTTATTATCTTTGCCAGCTTCTTCTTCATCATTGGGTCTTACACTCTGGTTCTCAGAGCAGTATTGCAGCAGCTGGCAGGCGTAAGGCTTTCTCCACCTGTGGTTCCCAGCTGGTTGTGGTTTCCCTGTTCTATGGGTCCATCATGCTAATGTATGTCAGCCCAACCTCTGGAAATCCTGCTGGAATACAGAAGATTGTTACCTTGTTCTATTCATCAGTGACCCCAATGATAAACCCTCTGATCTATAGTCTTCGGAACAAAGACATGAAGGTTGCCTTGAAAAAAATTAAGCTATGTTAACTAGCCTCCACATTTTAAAGCCGTTTTCACATAATATGGAAAAACTAAATAGATCTTCAGATATTTGAAAAGCTTCACATCTACTCAGTTATTCTCTTTATACCCAGCTTCTTTCAAAATAATGTTTACATATTTAAAATGTATAGATAATACTGAAAATGAACTCTAACTTAATACTTTTGTATTAAAAACCACAAACCTAAAAAAATTTTAAAAATCATAAAATTAAAAAAAAAAACACAAACCTTTAATTTAGGCTTTGATCATTAGTTTATTGATTAATTTTCAACAAAGTCAAATAAAAACAGCTTTAAAATATGGAGGCTAATTAACAAGCAACAAAACTGTCTTCCCAAGTGATTTTAAAGGTCTAGCTCACTAATAATATAAGAATCAGCATCAGTTAGAAGACATAGCTACTTTAAATAAACTACAGATGATCTTATAATTTGGAGTTTTATTGTTTTAATTGAATGCTTACAACACTTTTAATGTTACAGTCTTTAATATTTAACTAACCAATTGCCACCTGAGATTTTTTTGTATTACATTGTAAGTTTTAATGTTTCAAGAGTGTATGGGTTCCCTTTACTTAAATTTCTTTTAAATCAGGTTAAATATACAGAAAGCTACAACAACAAATTAGATATGTATTAAAAAATTATCAAAATGAATGAAAGCAAAGGAGTGAGCCACAATTAGACTATTTTCCTGGGTAAAAGGTAAACGAATTCATTTCAACTGTCCACATACACAAAGTCATCAATCACTGCCTAGTAAAAGAATGCAGGATAGTGAAACTTTGTCTCACAAACTTTGGACATGTCAGGAGGTTCCAATCCTTAGAAGAAGTACAGAGCCAGCTGAAACGTAGGCCCTCAATGAGGTGGATCAGCATGTTGACTGTAACAGTGGACAGGAGCATGACACAAATCATAAGGACGATGAACAATAAGACAAAATTATGATCTATTGCTCATAGGGTCACTAAAAAGCACAATCAATTCAACAGCACTTAATATCATAACAATAACAGGAGAATGAGTAAGAGCATACCAGTCATACCAGATATTGACTAGAAATCAGGACTTGGTAGCTGTTGTTATTGTTGTGTGCCACTGAGTCAGAATTGACAGACACTGACCCTGCAGCAGGCTTTCAGAGGCAGTAAATTGCATTCTAGGAGATTTCCGTCTTTCTCCCACGGACTTGGTAGTTAGTATCTTGAATTAAATGACCTTAATGTCTGGACTTTACATCTCTTTCTAACAATTCTTCTCCACCTTTTATGTGGGGTTATTGACCTACTTTGGAGCCTTATTTTTGTTTTACTTCTAATAAGTGTATGCTGCATTCTAATGGTCATTTTCATTCTGGCCTAATGTCTATACTGTACCTTTAGCGAAGGATTAAAGAATTTACATCACTGTGCCTCACATAAAAAGAAATTATGGTGCTTGATAAAACAATTAAGTCAAAATTGATATTTCATTGACATGCTTGTTATTAATAATAACTTAAAGAACTAGCTCCCAAGCCTATTGACTTCATAATTATTTGGGAAACATTTTAAAGAACATTTAAATCAGCTGATTTGGTCTATTTAGTCAAAAAATAAGTTTATCTGTTGGCATCTGAAAGTGATACATTTCACTCATTAACTCAATAAACATTTATTCTGAACTAAGTTCCTGCCGCCATGAAACCTAATTTAATAAAGATGTTCCAAGATAAGAACAAAAGAGAGAAAAATATACCATGTGAAAACTTACCCATGAATGTCCATGACAAGTTTATTGATTATAATCGAAAGTGCAAACAACCATAATATCCATTAAAAAGTAAATATATAAACACATTCTAATATATTGATAAATACAATTACATAGCACATACAAGCACGTATATGAAGCTCAATATTCATAAGAATATCCATAACCTGGAGTAACCTGTTGCTGCATGCAACAACATACATGAACCTCTAAATATTTATGCTGAGTGAGAGAGAAAAACACTGTCTAAAGGGAGCTCTGGTGGCTAAGTGGCAAGAAGGTGCGCGTTTCAAATCCACCAGATGCTATGTTAGGAAAGGAGGGACAATCTCCTCCTGTACCAGTCAGATCCTATTTGACTGTACACACAAAAAATAATAAAATTTGTTGTTGTTGTTGTTTAATGCCATAGAGTCATAGACGACTCATAGCGACCCTATGAACGAACAGCCTGAGCACTGTTTGTACATAAAGTTTCCGGAGGCAAGCCATTTTGGAAGTGGATGCCGCTCCTGCTTCCAGGCTTGATTTAGTCGGGAAGCTCCAGCCAACACTGTCCACCATGGGTGCCCATTACCACGATTGGCACATCACTGTCACAGGCTTCAGCATCACAGCAACCACGAGTTACCTCTGTAAAGCAATGCACAGACCAGTGCTATACCACCTAGAAGAATGTTTGACAGGAAGACAATTTGAACCTGGCCGAGGGCCACAGATGACAATCACCCACCTTTGGCTTGATAGCACAGCTTCCTTCCACTAGACCAACATAGCTCTCTCTTGGTCGTCGTCTTTGTTATTGTTGTTTAATGCCGTCGAGTTGTAGACGACTCATAGCGACCCTATGAACGAACAGCCTGAGCACTAAATAAAATCGGGGGGGGGGGGGACACTGTATAATTTCAGGAAGCACCATATGTGCAGGTAATGAAGGAGGAAATGGAAGCTGCATTGAAAGCACTGGCAAAAAATAAGGTCTCAGGAATCAAAGAGATTTCAGTTAACAAATGTAAGCTTGGATGCACTCATCAGTCTATGCCAGGAAATTTGGAGGACAGTTCTATGGCCAATGGATTGAAAGAGGTCTATTCATTTCCATTCCCAAGAAAGGTGATCCAATAGAATGTAGAAATTATCAAACAGTATCATTAATATCACATATAAGCAAAATACTGCTGAATATCATTCAAAAACAGCTGGAACAGTGCATAAATAGGGAAGTGTCAGAAGTTCAAGCAGAATTTAGAAGAGGCCGTGGCACTAGGGATATCATTGCTGCTGTCAGATTGATCCTGGCTGAAAACAAAGAATAACACCAGAATGTCTATTTGTGTTTTATTGACTATGCAAAGACATTTGACTGTGTGGATCATGACAAGATGTGGCTGACATTGAGAAGAACTGGAACCCAGAGCACTTAATAGTGCTAATGCAAAACCTGTACCTAGACCAGAAGGTTGTTGTGCAAACAGAGCAGGGGAACACTGCATAGTTTAAAATTAAGAAGGGAGAGTGTCAAGATTGTATTCTTTCTCCATGCCTATTCAATTTGTATGCTGAGTAAATTATTTGAGAAGTTTCACTCTGTGAAGAGAAATGTGTCATCAGAATTGGAAGGAGATACATCAAAAACCTGCATTATTCAGATGACACAACCTAAAAGTAAGGAGGACTTGAAGCACTTGTTGCATAAAACCAAGGAATGCAGCCTTCAATATGGATTGCATTTCAATGTTAAGAAAACAAACACTCTCAACCACTGGACTGATAGGCAACATCGTGATGGCTGGAGAAGAGATTGAAATTGTCAACAACTTCATCTTGCTTGGATCCACAATTAACACCTTTGGTAACCACAGTCAAGAAATAAATAAGGGGACAATTGCAAGTGGAAAGCCTGCAGTTAGGAACATCTCCAAACAATTGAGGAGTAATTATTTCAGTTCGAAGAGTAAAGTACATCTGATTCAGGCCATGGTCTTTTCAATCATTTGCTATGCATCTGAAAGCTAAACAACGAACAGGGATGACAGAAGAATGTATGCCTTTGAGCTGTGGTGTTGGAGAAGAGCACTGAACAGACCCCAGCAACAGCCAAAAGAGCAAATGTCTTGAAAAGGGTGCAGCCAGCGTGCTTTTTAGAGACAAAGATGATGAGGCTTCGCCTCACATACTTCAAGCATGTTGCTATGAGGGCTATTCCTTGGAGAGGGACATGATGCTTGGAAAGATAGAGGGACGGCAAAGGAGAGGAAGACCCTCAACTAGGTGGATTGACATGGTGACTTCTGCAGGCTCTAGTATGTCAGGAAGTGTGAGGATGGCTCAGGCTCGGACAGGGTTCAGATCCGTTATTCATTGGGTCATGATGAGTCATACTCAACTCAACGGGACCTAACAACAATTCTATTTCTATAAACAGCAGAAAATACATTGAAAGTGATATCAGTGTTTTTCTGGGAAGTAGGAACAAAAAGGAAGAAGGAAGGAATTAAAGATGAGCACAAGAAAGGTTATGTTCACTAAACTGATTATAGTGATAGTTCCCCAAGTAGCAAAATACACACTTGAAATGCATACCATTTAATTGTGTGACAATTATACCTCAATGAGCCTGTTCTAAAATGCATTCTCAGGCTAGTCCTAGAGATGGGGAAAGGATAAAAAAGGACAGAAAAAGAAATAAAAGCAGAGCTGTATGGATACTCCTGAGCACTGTTTTCCTATCACTGTCACCATTTGCTTTTACAGGTCAATTTCTTCACTTGCAGTGGATTGACATTGCAAGCCATTCACAGTGGGAGCTCTTACTTTTCTAAAGAATTAAATTATTCCTTTAACATATAGGTTTTTAAATTCTTATTTCCTTTAACATATAGGTTTTTTAATTCTTATTATGTACCTAAGTGGTTGGGTGCTACTAAGACATAGAAGCATATGGAAGAAATTTTCAGAGAAGGCATTAAAGTAACTGAGGCTGCATTACAGAGCACCTCATTTGCAAGGCCCAGCACTTTGAATTTTATGCTAATAACAGACTGTTGTTGTTGTAGTTAACTGCTGTTAATATGAGTATGACTCACAGAGACCCTATGAACAAGAGATCTGAACCTTGTCCTATGCTGTACCATCCTTATAATCTCTGATATACTTGACCTCATCGCTGTAGACACTATGTCAATCCAGTTTGTTGTGGTCTTCCACTGTTTAAGTGACCCTCCACCTTTCCAAACATGATGACCTTTTCCAAGATACAGCCTCTCCTAACAATATGCCCAAAGTTTATGAGATAAAGCTATATCATCTTGCCTCCAATAAGCACCCTCACTGCACTTTCTCCAAGACATATATGTTTGTTCTTTTAGCAGTCCATGGTATACTCAGCACTCGTCTTCAAAATCTGTGTTACGCAGAAGATACAATCTTGTTTCTTGAAAGCCAGGAGGGCTAGGAATATTTGTTGCAGATCAAAGCTTGCAATATGGGTTACATCTCATCAAAAACACACAGATCCTCACCTGTGGGCTGATAGGCAGCATCACAATAGATGGAGAAAAGATTGAAGTAGTTAGTCAATGATTTCCTTTTCCTTGGATCCACAATCAACATCATCGATACCAGCAGTCAAGAAATCAAAGGACAGACTATTTATGGTGCTGAAATAGAAGAATGCGTTTAATAGTCATTTTAGACTAAAGCATCTGCCATAATTAGAAGGGTTGATAAAGTGAGACGTTGATCTTATGGTTAAGTGTCATTGTGTCAACTATAACTCATTAAAACCCAATAGACAATGAATTGAAAATGCCCTATTCTGTGTCATCCTCCTCTCTGATAAACTATAGCCCATTGTTACAATCATGGTGTCAATCTATCTTGTTGAGAGTATTTCTTTCCATTGCTAACCTTAAACCTTCCCAAGCATGATGACTTTTTCCAAAGACTGGCTCTCCTAAAAGCATGCTTAAAATATGTGAGACAAAGTGTTATATCATCCTGATTTGCAAGGAGTAAACTAGTTGTATTTTCTCCAAGACATTTGTGTTTTTGCTTAACAGTTCATGGAATATTCATTGCTCTTTTCTAAACACAACTCAGAGACGTTGATTCTTCTTCTGCCATCCTTATTCATTATGCAACTTTCAGATACACAACAAGTAATTGGTAAAGTGGTCTAGGAGGGCAGGAACTGTATAGAAATGAAAGAACTTTTTCCCCAGGAAGAAAGTGAACTGGGAGAAAAGGGGACAGGGAGGAAAATGTGCAACAATGAATAAATGGAAATCCAAGTTCTTTATAAACTTTCATTAAAATATATTAAAAAATAAAATTAAATTTAAAAAATTAAAAAATCATTATTTGAATCAGGTGCACCTTGGTCTTTAAGCTGGCATTGTTGCTTCTCATCAGCTTGCAAAGATTCTTGAAAGCAGATTTTCCCAATGCAACACATATTATGGTTTCCTGACTGCTATTGTCATGCGTGTTGATTGCTAATTTTAGGAAGATTAAATCACTGAAAATGTCAATCTTTTCTCCATCTATCATGATGTTGCCCAGTGATGATGATTTTTGTTTTCTTGATGTTTAGATGTAATCCATATTGAATGCTATAGTCTTTGATCTTCTGCAGCAAACACTTCAAGTCTTCTCACTTTGAGCAAGCAAAGTTGTGTCATCTGTATAACATAGGTTCTTGATGAGTCTTCCTCTAACCCTGATGCCAGAGTCTTTCTCATAAAGTCTGGCTTCTTAAATTATTTGCTCAGCATACTGACTTAAATAGGTATAGAAAATGTTACACCATGCAGTGTTCCCTTGCTCTGTTCAGACAATAGCTTCTTGTGCCATCCATAGATTTCAAATAAGCATACTTAAGTGCTCTGGGATTCACATTCTTCTCAACTTTAACCATAATTTGTTTTGACTCACACAGTCATATGTATTTATAGTATAAAAAAAAACCCACACAAAATAGACATGCTCCTGGTATTATTCTCTGCTTTTAGCCAAGATCCTTCTGGCATCAGCAATGATATCCCTGGTGCCACAGACTCTTCTAAATTCAGCTTGAATTTCTGGCATGTCTCTGTTGATGTACTATTCTAACTGCTTTTTACAATCTTCAGCAAGATTTTACTTTCATATAATATTAGTGATGTTGCTGTTGTTATGTGCCGTCGAGTCATTTGCGACTCATAGTGACCCTATGTACAACAGCCCTAAACTCTGTTCTGTCCTGTGCCAATTGCACTGTCTCTGACTCTCCCATCCCGATTATCCCAGTCACTGAATCAATCCACCTCAGAGAGGGCCTTCCCCTCCTGTGCTGTCTCTCCACCCTCCCAAGCAAGATGTCCCTCTCCAAGGACCTGTCTCTCCTTACAACATGTCCAAAGTATGTCAGACGAAGCCCCAGAATCCTTGCCTCCAAGGAGTAGCCTAGTTTAACCCTCTCCAGGATGAATCTGTTTGTTTTCCTGGCAGTCCATGGTATATTCACTACTCTTCTCCAGCACCACACCTCAAAGTCATCAATTCTCCTTCTATCCTCCCTAGTCCTTGTCCAACTCTCTGATGCATAACAAGTGATTGCAAAGACCATGGCCTGTATCAGGCGCACCTTAGTCTCCAGAGACACAGTGTTGCTCTTGAGTACTTTAGAGAGGTCCCAAACAGCAGACTTTCCCAACCCGATAAGCTTTTTCATTCCCTGACTGCTGGTGCCAAGAGTGTTGACTGCGGAGCCGAGCAAACGGAAGCTGTGAACAATCTCAATCTCTTCGCCATCCATCCTGATGCTACCAATTGGTCCAGTGGTGAGAATCTTTGTCTTCTTGACATTGAGCCTCAGTCCATACTGAAGGCTGCAGTCCTTGACCCTTCGCAGCAAGTGCATGAGGTCCTCCTCAGTTTCAGTAAGCAGGGTTGTGTCATCTGCATAACGCACATTTTTGATAGATCTCCCACCAATCCTAACGCCACGCTTCTCCTCATAGAGCCCAGCCTCTCGGATAATCTGCTCTGCATACAGGTTGAAAGGGTATGGAGATAGGACACATTCCTGGCATACACCCTTCTCAATTTATTAGTGATATTGTTTGATAATTTCCACAATCTGTTGGACCGTCTTTTTCGACTCACATAATAGAAGATGAGTTGTACTCAAAGGTCTGTCCTTCTGTTGAAGAAAAATACACATTGGAGACCACCTACCACTTAAAGTTGGTCAGAGAGAAGTTACAGAATGAGTCTACTCTTATTGACCTTAGCTAGAAATACCACTGGGCCTGGGAAGTATCTCCAGAGGGCACTTTTATCTTAGAGTTCAGTAAGTGAAGTCACCTTGGAAAAACTTCAGTTGTCCCAGCCACCAAAATTAGTATCATGTTCGTTCATATCCTTTAGCCAAATACAAGACTATAGTCAGTTGAATTTACTAGTAGTGAAAAGAGGAGAGCTCTGGAGGCCTAGAAGGTAAGGACATGCACTTGCAAAGGCAGAAGGTTTGAATCCTCATTCTCCTGCTCCTGCTCTATGGTAGAATAATACAAAATTACCTGCCAAGGGATGTACAGCCTCTGAAAAAAGATCTGGTGAGTCAGTTCCAACTTGACAGCAGTGTGTTAAGTTTGTTTTGAGTAAGGAAGATAACATAGTAAGAAGATACCATAGAAGATATCTATTTACAGGATTTGGGTTTTAGTTGGGTGATTTGGGAAGCACTGGGTCCTTGTGTAATGCAAATGATTAATCACCTGACTTCAAGACAAAGGTGTGGCAGATGAAATCATCCAGAGTTGCCTCGGAAGATAGACCTGATGATCTACTTCTAAAAGTTCACAGCCTTGAAAATTTAATGAAACGAGTCTCCTCTGCACAATAGAGTCACCATGACAGCACTGGACGACACTAAGCAGCTCAGGAAGCAGAGGTTGCTCCAGATGGAATGCTGTCAAAATGGGAAGGGAGAATGACTATATTTGAGTAACTCAACCAATCCTAGCTACAGAGAAACCAGCTTACAATGAGTATTGACCTGGAATTTGTTTGTGTTTTTTTTGTTCTGTTTTGTTTTTATTCATTTTAATAGACATTTGGAATTCATTTTTTAAAAAGTCATTCATTTTAATATTTTAAACATGAGAGATATTTGATTTTCTATGGGTAGCATGGTGACCTTGCTTTTGGCTGTTCTTTAAAAAAAAAAATAAATACATATGTATGTACGTACATACATACATACATAACAGGAAGTTCTTTGTTCTTAGAGTAACATTGATTGAGCTTGATATTCTATGAGATAGTATATATACAAAAGAATTATAACAAAGCTTGTTATGTATTGTTAAGTGAGAACTAACCTGTAACTGACCCTCCAGCAGGTTTTCAGAGGCAGTAAATTTCACAAGAGGATACTGTCCATCTTTCTCCCACAGAGCAGCTGGTGCACTAGAACTGCATACCTTTCGGTGGGCAGTGCAATTCCTTACCACTAAGCCAACACAGTATGCTTAGCTGTGGTTAAACCAGCTTGTGACAACAGTAAGGTCTAGTTGTGAAGATCAGATAAATTCCAAATGCTTACTATTTTTCTCTTCTAGGTTTGTAAGCTGTGTCATTGGCCATATAGGTAGACACTATGAGATTGCAGTAGAGGATTTTAAAATTGAATCATTTATTAATAAATTAATCAAAGTCTCAATAAACCTACTTTTAATATTTCTTGCCACCTTTGAGAACTTTGACCTTACAAAAATGCATTATTTCAAGTTATAAAGGAAAAAATAAAAATATAAATTGAGGCAGGCCCCAAGGGAAGTGAACAAGCAAGGCTCTGTCTCTTGATACTGTTTTCCTTGAAGGGACACAGTAAATTAGTTTCAAATATTAAGAAAAACAGTACTTATCCCTTGCCAGTCTTTGCTTATAACCCCTCTCATCTTCCAGCAAACACAATCAAGGACCTTCATCACAATGATTTCCACCTCTTCACTCTGCTCTAGTTATTGCCAAGAAGGTGGTCTCTTCTCTCCAAGCAAATAAAAAGGAAATTGTCTGAGAAGTTTCCTTTTGGGATTCCACTTCATGAACCAGGTAATAATAAGACGGTGTAGTGTTTAAACTGCAAATTACAATACAGTTGCACAACCTACCAGGTTTACTCACAACTGTCTTCACTACATTATACACATTATAATTACTATTTCCCAAATTCTTACTAGTCAGATCCTGGTCAAGGTACCTCTACAATCATTATTTATTCACAATCTTTGTAACAGCTTTTTGAAGAAGTATAATTATGTGCATTTTATAATTAAGAAATTTTACAATATATATATGAATTCCCTATGATAAGAAAAGACAGCTTTTAAATCTTTTTGCATATGTACTTTTTTAATTAAATTTTGTTAATTTTAATGAACATTTACAGAGATTTTGGGTTTCCATTCATTCATTGTTACACTATTTTCTCTACCCTCCCCCCCAGTTCGTTCTTCTTTTTTTTCCCCTCCTTGAAAGTCTGTTTTAATTGTCCAGTTGCCACAGTGCTTGTCAAAGCCAGTTCTGATTAATCTCCTTTTTCGGTGTGTCCTTTGCCATTCCCTATCACTCCTCCCTGAGAGAGACTTCACGCTGATTCATAAGGAAAAGGGGATGGCGTATTCTCTTAGCAACTTCCTGCTGAAAAGGGACGCTGTGGGTTTCAGGGTGAAGATCTTCTCTCACTAAAGGGACCCTTTGGCAATAGGAACCACGGAGACTATTGTGGAGAAGCTCTTAATTTTAAAGTAAGCTGGGTGGGGTGTTTTTGGCTTTCTTCCTGTTACATCCCACTGATTCCAAACTAGGAAATTATTTCCAGAAACATTGTATTCAAACATTGGATCAAATCTGGCATCCCCTCCTGGAAACTATGAAAACTAGAGAAAGCAGAGAGTTAGGTTGCTCTGTGTCTCTGAATTGGAATAACAATTGAAAATACAGACTTCTACTTTACTGGGGCCTTTAAGGACCAGTTTTTCAGGGAAATTAAAACATCAGAATAATTTCTTTCTCTCATATTGTATATGGCATGGGATCTGAAACACTCATTGTCTGTGTCAACTTTTCTGGAACTAGCATAAAATTAAACAAACTTATTAAACAACCTGCATGATGCAGATGACACAACCCTGCTTGTTGAAACTAAGGAGTACCTGAGGCTCTTGCTGCAGAAGATCAAGGACTACAGCCTCCTATATGGACTGAAGCTAAATGTCAAGAAAACAAAGATTCTAACCACTGGGCCAATTGGCAGCATCAGCATGGATGGTGAAGGGATTGAGAAAGTTAACATTTTCCATGTACTTGGCTCCACAGTCAACACTCTTGGTAACAGCAGCCAGGAAATCAGGAGACGAATTGCATTGGGAAAGCTGGCTCTGAGGGACCACTCAAGAGTACTGAAGAGCAATGATGTCAGGCTGGAGACTAAGGTGCGCCTGATCCAGGCTATAGTCTTTGCAATTATGTGCTATGCATCAGAAAGTTGGACAGTGAATAGGGTTGATAGAAAGAGGATTGATGCCTTTGAACTGTGGTGCTGGAGAAGAGTGTTGAATATACCATGGACTGCTAGGAGAACAAACAGTTTTGTCCTGGAGAGAGTGAAGCCAGAGTGTTCCCTGGAGTCAAGGATTCTGAAGCTTCATCTGACATATTTTGGGCATGTTGCATGGAGGGACTGGTACTTGGAGAGGGACATCATGTTTGGCAGAGTGGAGGGGAGGCGAAGGAGAGGAAGACCTTTGGTGAGATGGATCGATTCTGTGACTGGAGCAGTGGGAATAAGTGCATTTGAGATGGCTAGGTTGGCACAGGATAGAACAGCATTTAGAGCTCTTGTACATAGGGTCGCTATGAGTCACAAGTGACTCGATGGTACATAACAACAACAACATTTCCAGAGGTGGGGGTGAGGGTGGGGTGGGGTAGTAGTAGAGGTTATTGGTAATTAACTTAGTCAAGCAACCTAAGCACATAAGCACAGTATTTCCATGGTTATACTCATAGTAACTGCCCCTTCTGCAGATAACTGAGAGCTAATCTATTAGCCCATTATTTGGCAATTGCAGCTCAGATTTGTGGCAATTAAACACTATAGTTCTTTTCTATATGTAGGAGTCAAGTAATAAAAGATGCATGATGTTTGGACAGCAATGAGTTGAACAATATATGATACACCCAGATTAATTTTGTTAGATTGACCATAAGATACTGGTTGTCCTAGAATTCTTTTTATAGGGTTTTTTGTTTATTTGTTTTCTAGAGCATTTTGTAACACTTTCACTTACAGAATTGGTTGCTCTCAAAAGGAATAGTTTTATTCAAACGTATACCTGTCTTTCAGCAAAGTGAACTCTGCTGCTGCATGCAAAGGGATTGTAGAGGGACAAGAATGGAAAGCAGAAATTCTGCTTCTACTACTGCAGGATTCCAGGGAAAGAGAGGATGACAGGTCAGAATTGAACAAAACAATGGAGACTAGTGGGAGTAAATGGATACGCATCATATTTTGGGAACAAAAATTACAACTTGCTATTGAGTTAGATATAATGGAAAGAGAGGTATTTAAAATAGATTAAGCCTGGGTTGGAGGGGGAATGTTTTCAACATTAACTGAACAATAAGCAGAAAGTATTTTGACATATGATTAGGAGACGTATGATTACCCTACCCTACAAAACAAGTTGATTAAAAATGTCTCGATGGATATCTAGGTCAATTAGTGTTCAGGGACCATGTTCTTCCGTATCATTCTTTGGTAAAAAGCAACCGCAATCCTTTTTTTTTTTTTTTTTTTGCAACTGCAATCTTAAAAGTTTGCGAGCAAATAAGAGAGAGAACTGTTTAAAAGGGATATGTAATTAGGTATTATTGTCATGACAGAAGTCCAGAAGGAAGGCCGCATAGTAGAGTGAACTTGCGGGGAGGGATTGTATAACAATGAAAGAATTTTACTTTGCAAAGAGAAGAACGAACTAGAGGGGAGGGGTGGGCATGGAGAAAAGTGCAACAATGAATGAATGGAAATCCAAAATCTCTGTAAATTTTCATTAAAATTAATAATAATAAATTAAAAATAATAATAAAAATTTTGCAAGCAGCCTCTAAGACACTGCTTCTGGTCTCCCACTCTGGAGAAGAGTGAAGAAAATAAAGAAATTCAGGGGAACAGTCCAAGAACTAAAGGACTATGCGAAACACAATCTCCACTACCATGAAACCAGGACAAGATGGTGCCCAGGCATCACTACCAACTACTCTAATCGGGATCACAGAGAAAGGTCTGGACAGAAATAGAGAGAAAACTGTTTAATGAATTTCAAAAAATAAAAAATACGGGAGCTCTGGTGGCCTAGTGGCAAGGAGCTGCAACTACAATCCCAGAAGCTCACGGTTCGAATCCACCAGATGCTCTGCTGGGAAAGGAGGGACAATCTCCTCCTGTACCAGTCAGATCTGATTTGACGGTACACTCACAAAAAAATTTAAAAAAAAAAGAAATAAAAAATAAAAAATACCAGGCCTATAGTTAATAGGGAGCTCCAGTTGCCTAATAGTAAGAAGCTGTGCTGCAAGGCCAAAGGCATGGGGTTCAAATCCACCAGATGCTCAGCAGGAAAGGAATGGGCAATCTCCTCTCTTCTGGTTCTAAAAACCTGTCAGGTTAGCTATGGGTCGCTTCCAGCTCAATGCTACATAACAACAACTGGTTAACAGAGATAGCTGGGAATATCAACAATCCCACAATAAATAAACAAATAACACCTGTGACACAGACATCGTTTAAGGCTGTGCAATAGGTCTATAAAGTGAAAACACCAAGAAATAGCATACTTCTCAGCAGAGTTAACCTAAAGAAACCGAAAGAGCAGCATGTGTCCAAAACAGAGGCTGGAAAGCAGGAAAGGACAATAGAAATGGGGAGCCCAGGGAGTAAGAGGTAAGAGCTGTTACATTAAGAGAATTGCAACCAATGTAACTTCACAAAATGTGTATAAATTTTTTAATGAAAAACTAATTTGTATAAGCTCTGTAAACTTTCACCAGTTGACAAATTGACACAAATGACTTTCACATTTTATAGTAAAATTCCCTTAAGGAATTCCTTTGATTTATTAATATTTAATATACTCT
Organism: Elephantulus edwardii; assembly: GCF_000299155.1. NCBI lineage: Eukaryota > Metazoa > Chordata > Mammalia > Macroscelidea > Macroscelididae > Elephantulus > Elephantulus edwardii. The sequence continues at coordinate 19,159,235 of NW_006399776.1, forward strand.
CAGGTTCTCAAAATTAAATAAAAATTCCTTTCAAAGACCAGAACATGTGGTGAAATTATTGCTTTAGAAAATACCAATTCTGAATTTTTTTCATCTTAAATTAGAATAATGTAAAGTGATAAAAAACTATATTAGATGTTTTTCTGTGTAATTTCCACTTACTTTTAAAAGAGATGATTGTGTTAGCATTTGAAACATCCTCAGTCCCAAGTCACAATCTTTAAAAGCAGAATAGAAAGAAATGAACATTAATATAACAGAAGATTGTATGGTACAAGGACTAGAAAACCCTAATACACATTATAAGCTTCAAACTTATTAAGTCTCCTTTCATTGTCTTTCTCTCCCAACAAAATGTGGTAATCAGTTCCCTTTCCTCTGATACATTTTTGGGTGTTTTATGTCCTGAGACATTTTACTCACTTTTCATATCCTAACCAAAATATTAGCATATTTGTTGGGTAAGTATAACAATTGAAAAAAATTCATTATATGTATTAGTCAATTATGTTATAGTCTATAGAGAGAAATAGACATTTAAATGTTGCAATCAGCTCTCTTTCTCCTGATACATTTTACATTATATCCTAAGATATTTTACTCATTTTGCATATCCTAACCAGAGTATCAGCAGATTTGCTGGGTAAGTATAACAATTGAAAAAAATTCATTATATGTATTATTTAGTCAGTTATGCTATATTCTATAGAAATAGATCTTTTTAGCAGTCTCCAGTGCAGGTCTTCTTAACAAAG
>NW_006399776.1:19161969-19168873 GCF_000299155.1 Elephantulus edwardii
AGTACCATGCTGTCTTTACCACTACGGCAGTGTAGTAGGATTTGAAATCAGGGAGTGAGATACCTCCTACCGTTCTTCTATTCTTAAGGAGTACTTTGCTTATTCAGCGCTTTTTTCCATTCCATACGAAATTGGAGATTGCCTTTTCCATCTCATTGAAGAATGAGATTGGTATTTGTATTGGGATTGCATTAAATGTGTAAATGTTTTCTAAGAGCAAAGCATCATGCTCTCTAATCTCCAATAAAATTTGCTGAAGCAGAGTCAGAACACTGATTTCAAGCTGCTCAGAAGAGGTTCTGAGTGAGGCACTTTGAAGGTTTCTTTCTTGGTTAGAGAAAAAGAAAGCCTAGTATTAAAGCCGTAATACCAAACACAAGATTCAAGACTCATCTACACGGATAACAAAACTCCCCAGAAGTAGCTGTAAATTACATCATGCAGTAAAGTATTCTCCTAAATAGCTTTGCTGTTGTTGTTGTTGTTGTTGATCGTCTTCGAGTCCAGCACATAGCAACCTTATGAACATAAGGCCTGAAGCCCCTCTAACTATCAACATGTATCAAAGTCCATAGAGTTTCCGGAGGCATGTTGTTTAGGAAGTGGATGCCACTCCTGCTTCCAAAGCTGTATTAAACTGAGAGCTCCACCAAACACTGTCCACTATGGGTAACCGTTATGGCATTTGACACTCCAATGGCACGACGTTCAGCATCACAGCAACCCCAGGTTACCTCAGTACTAAGTCAGTTTAGGGGATAATTTTTTTTTTCTTACTTTAGGGATCCTCTCTCCTGAGAATGAAACAATTCTAAAGTAACAGTCTACTATGAAAATAATTACTGTCCAAAAAAGAGGCCTAATCTACTGGAAATTATCGTCTTCTGCTATGATCAAAAGAAAGGAAAATAGAGAAGTTATTGAAATGCACTCTATCCACCTGGGGTGGGGGGAATATTATCCCTACAACTGAGTGGATTCATTTTGACCTTATGAGACAGAGTAAATTTGCCTTATTGGGTTTCCAAGGCTATACATCTTTACAAGAGTCATGTTGGTTTTAGGTGTCAGTACAACTCATAGCGACCCTATGAACAACAGATTTGAACTCTGTCCTATCCTATGCTGTCCTCACAATCTCTGACACACTCAAGTCTGTTGCTGCAGTCACTATGTTAATCCCACTTGGTTGAGGGTCTTCTTCTCTTTCAACATCCCTCTACCTTCCTAAGTGTGATGTCCCTCTCCAAGCAATAGTCTCTCCTAGCAGCATGCCCCAAGTATGGAAGACAAAGCTTTATAATCTTTGTCTCCAAGGAGCACTCTGGCTGCATCATCTCTAAGACATATCTGCTTGTTCTTTTGTCAGCCCACAGATTATACAATACTCTTCTCTAACATCACAGTCCAAAGGCATCAATCCTTTTCTGTCATCCTTATTCATTGTCCAGCTCTCAATAGCATAGCAAGTGATTGAAAAGACAAGAGTTGTCTGCCTCATTTATTTCCCATTGAGCAACTCCTAGTTCTCAACCACTGACCTTTCAGCTAACAACTCAATTCTTTTTTTTTATTATTATTAAATTTTATTATTTTCAATGAACATTCACAGGGATTCTGAGCTTTCACTCCTTCATTGCCGCACCATTCTCTCCAACCTCCTCCCCAGTTTGTTCTTCTTCCCCGCCATCCGAATGTCTGTTTTAATTGTCCAATTGCCACAGTGCTTGTCAAAGTCAGTTCTGATTAATCTCCTTTGTCAGTGTGTCCTTTGCCATTCCCTATCACTCCTCCCTGAGAGAGACTTCACCCTGATTCATAAGGAAAAGGGGATGGTGTATTCTCTTATCTACTTCCTGCTGAAAAGGGACGCTGTGGGTTTCAGGGTGAAGATCTTCTCTCACTACTCTAAAGGGCCCCTTTGGCAGTAGGAAACACATAGACTATTACGGAGATTTATTTTGGAATTTAGATGCACTCTTATTGATTGTGCTTGGCCGTACATGTTCATATCCTTGAAGATGTATCATGGGGGTGTTGCAACCTAGAAGACACAGATTTGACTAACAAGTTATAAGTACATGAGTCAAAAATTATGGAAAAGTAAAAGAAAAGATTCTTTCATTGTTTTACAAACCCTCCCCGAGGTCCCCTCCACCATGTAGCCCTCGCTCTAGACTCCTGTGATGACAGAAATACCTAGTTATAAATCTCTTTTGAACAGTTTTCTCCCTCCTCTGTTTCAGTGCAGTATACATTATTGAACCCATCTTACTCACTCTCTCCCCAACCCCAAGGACAGTCCCATTCTACAACAGTGGCATCATGTAATATTTGTCCTTTTGTGACTGGGATATTTCACTCAGCATAATGTTCTCCAGAGTCAACCATTTTGAATAATATTGCATGAGTTCCTTGTTTTTTAATGCAGCATAGTATTCCATTGTGCGAATATACACCGCAGCTTCTCTAGCCATTCATTTGTTGATGGGCACTTAGGTTGTTTCCAACTCCTTGCTATTGTGAACAAAGCTGCAATAAACCCACTGCACCACCAAGGCTCTGGTAAACTGAAGAATGATACTGGGGACAAAAAATCTAAGGTAATGCTGGAGGAAGTGTAAAACTAATATAATTATGAAAAGTGGTTTAGTTTCATCTACTGAAGTAGAGGAGACACATATTCTTCGTGTGACCCACACTACAGAAAGTAATGTACTTATAGATTAGAAGAGAATAGTAGCATTGTTGCTAAAAATTCCAAACTAATAATAATAAAAGTATTTATCTGTGTTAGAATAGATAAATAAGTAGTTATTCATTCAATGTAATAATACAAAGCAATAAAAATTTATAAAATGTAGCTACATGTAAAAAACACAGTGTTAAACAAAAAAACACAATAACAGAATACTTGGCATACTATAGGAAGCTCTGGCACCCTAGTGGTAAGAAACTGTGCTGCAATCTCAAAGGCACTCAGTTCAAATTTAGCAGCTGCTCCGAGAGAAGGTGGGTGATTTTCATCTGTGGCCCGCGGCCACGTTCAAATTGTCTTCCTGTCAAACATTCTTCTAGGTGGTATAGCACTGGTCTGTGCACTGCTGTACAGAGGTAACTTGTGGTTGCTGTGATGCTGAAGCCTGTGACAGTGATGTGCCAATCGTGGTAATGGGCACCCATGGTGGACAGTGTTGGCTGGAGCTTCCCGACTAAATCAAGCCTGGAAGCAGGAGGGGCATCCACTTCCAAAATGGCTTGCCTCTGGAAACTCTATGTACAAACAGTGCTCAGTCTGTTCGTTCATAGGGTCGCTATGAGTCGACTACGACTCGACAGCATTAAACAACAACAAACACCGAGAGAAGGATGGCAGTCTCCTCCCATGCTGACCCCTGGAGAGTTAGCTATAGGTCAAATTTTATTCAACTGCACACAGTAACAAAAACAATACAAATACTATATTTGTATTTATAAAAAGGGAGCTCTGGTAGCTTAATCCATAGGGACTTGTACTGCTAACCCAAAAGCCATCTTTGCTAGTTCAAATCCACTAGCAGCTCCTCGAGAGAAAAATAGGCAATCTCCTCCCATGAGATTTCAGCCTCAGACACTCAAAGAAGGGCCAGCTGTGAGTTGGTTACAACACAATCGCAATGAATTTGAGTTCATTTATATAAAGAACAAAAATAGGTAAACCTAAATAGTGTTGTTTACAGCGACATACCTGACTGTTAAATTATTTAATAAGAAGTGATTATCATAAAAGGGACAGTTAAAGGGTCAGAAAGACAGATAATAGTGATAAAGAATGGAGTTCCTAGGTGCAAATTATATTCTATTTTTTACCTAGGTGGTATTTACAATGGATTTTTTTTCTTTATAATTATTTATTAAGTTGTATATCGGGATGGTTGTGTCAGAGGCAATGCGACTGGCACAGCATAGAGCAGGGTTTAGGGCTGTTGTACATAGGGTGGCTATGAGTCGCAAACGACTCTACGGCACACAACAACAACAACAATATTTATACAGGTAGAGGTTCTTCATGAGCACAATCAAGTGCTCTGGGATTCCCATTCTTCTCAAGGTCAGCCACAACTTGTCATGATCCAAATAGTTAAACACCTTTACATAGTCAATAAAGCACAAATAGACATTCTTCTGGTATTCCTTACTTTCAGCCAGGATTCATCTATCATCAGCAATGATATCCCTGGTGCCTCTTCTAAATCCTACTTGAACTTCTAGCAGTTCCTTGCCTATGTACAGTTTCAGCCATTTTTTAATGATCTTCAGGAGTATTTTGCTTGCATGTGATATCAATATTATTGTTTGATAATTTCCACATTGAGTTGGATTGCCCTTATTGGGAATGGGAACAAATATGGGTCTCTTACAACCAATTGGCCAGACAGCCATCCTCCAAATTTCCTGGAATAGACTGGTGAGTTCATCCAAGGCTGCTTCTGTTAATTAAAAGAGTCTATTGGTTTCCCGTCGATTCCTGGGGCCTTATTTTTTTGCCAATGCCTTCAATGCAGCTTTTGCTTCCTTCTTCATTACCATTGGCTCCCATTCATATGGTTCTTTCCTAGAATTTTTCAGTGTCAATCAATTCTTTCTGGTACAGTCACTCTGCGTATTCCCTCCATCTTCTTTTGATGCTTGCTGGGTCATTCAATATATTGCCCATAGTATCTTTCCATATTGCAACACGAGGCTTAGTTTTTCTGTTCTTTCCACTTGAGAAATGTGAAGCAACTTCTTCCCTTTTAATTCTCCAATGTCAGCTCTCTGCACATTCCAATATAATACTTTGTCCCCCAAGCTGCCCTTTGAAATTGTCTGTTCAGCTCTTTCACTTTAGGTTTTCCTTTAGATTTGGCTTCTTGATGCTTGAGTGCAATCTTTAGAGTCTCCTTTGACAATAATTTTTCTTTTTTTTCTTTCTTATCTATTTTTGTAATGGCCTTTTGCTTTCTTCATGGGTGATATCCTTGATATCATCACAACTCATCTGATCTTTGACCACTGGTGATCAATACCTCAAAACTATTCTTAGGATGATCATAGAATTCAGGTGGAATTGATCCAAGATCATATCTTGATTCCTATGGACTTATTTTCATTTTCTTTGGCCTCAATTTGAACTTGCATATAAGGAATTGATGACCTGACCCACACTCTGCCCCTAGCCTAGTTGTGACAGTCCATATTGAGCTTCTCCAACAGTTTCTTCCACAAATGTAGTCAATCTGATTCTTATGCACTATCAGGTGAGATCCATGTGTGAAGTCATCTTTTGTGTCTTTTAGAAAAGATATGTGCAATGAATAAACAGAAGGCTGTAGTGTGAGTGGGGCAGAGGAGCGCTACATGGTTTGGAATTGGGAAGGGATTGTGCCAAGGTTGTATTCTCCTCCATACCTATTAAATCTGTATGCTGAGTATATTTCCAAGAAGCTGGACTCTGTGAGGAGTGTGGTATCAGGACTGAAGGGAGACTCATCAATAATCTGCATTTTGCAGATGACACAATCTTCCTTGCTGAAAGTGAGAAGGACTTGAAGCATTTGTTGCAGAAGATCAAGGTATGCAGCCTTCAGTATGGATTGTATCTCAATGTCAGCAAAACAAAGATTCTTACCACAGTCCCAATAGGCAGTGTCATGATGGATGGAGAGGAAATGAAACTGTCAACAGCTTCATCTTTCTTGGATCCATGATTAACACCCTTGGTACCAGCAATCAGGAAATAAAAAGACACATTGCACTGGGGAAATCTGACGTTAGGGACCCCTCCAAATTATTGAGGAATAGTGATGTCAGTTTGAGGACTAAATTGCAACTGATTCAAGCCATAGGCTTTCCAATTACTAGTTATAGTTATGCATCTGAGACTTGGACGATGAATAAGGATTGACAATGAATAAGGAAAAGAATTGACACCTTTCGGCTGCAGTGTTGGAGAAGAGCACTGAACATCCCATGGACAGCCAAGAGAAGGAACAGATATGTCTTGGAGAGAGTGAAGCTGGAGGGATCTTTGGAGAAAAGTATGATAAGGCTTCACTTCACATAATTTGGACATATTGCTAGGATGTGTTATTCCTTGGAGAAGGACACGATGCTGGGAAGCGTGGAAGGCTGGCAAAGGAGAGGAAGACCCTCAACCAGGTAGACTGACATGATAACTGCTGCAAAGGGCTCTCTGTGTCAGGAAGTGGGAGGATGGCACAGGATAGAACAGGGTTCAGATCTTTTGATCATTGGGTTTTTATGAGTCAGGCTTGACTCAACAGCATCTAACAACAACAACTACAACATTTATACAAGATGCATGCATTCATGTACATCACATTAGAAAATTTTTCTACCTATTACAAATATTCAGCAATTACTGATTTTATTTTCAGGTCAATAAATAACTCAGGGCAGTTGTTGTTATGTGCTGCCGAGTTGCCTGCTACTCATAGTGACCCTATGTACAACATCCTTAAACCCTGCTCTATCCCTTGTCAACTTACTGTCTCTGATACACCTACCCCCAATACACCAGTAACCAAATCAATCCATCTCGTCAAAGGTCTTTCTCTCTTGTGCTGTTCCTCCACCCTCCCAAGCATGACATCACTCTTCAAGGATTGATCCCAGCTTGCAACATGTCCACAATATGTCAGAGGAAGCTTCAGAATCCTTGTCTCCAAGGAGCAGCCTGGTTTCACCCTCTCCAGGATGAAATTATTCTCTTAGCAGTCCATGGTATATTCAATATTCTTCTCCAGCAACACAGCTAAAAGGTATCAAGTTTCCTTTTATCATCTCTGGTCTTCCCAATCACTTGTTATGCATCAGAGAGTTGGACAATGACCAAGGAGGATAGAAGGAGAATTGATGCCTT
>NW_006399776.1:19176598-19179818 GCF_000299155.1 Elephantulus edwardii
CAGGGAGGAGTGATAGGGAATGGCAAAGGATACACTGACAAAGGAGATTAATCAGAACTGGCTTTGACAAGCACTGTGGCAATGGGACAATTAAAACAGACTTTCAGGGGGGGGAAAAAGAGGAATGAACTGGGAGGGGGGTAAAGAAAATAGTGAATGAATGAATGGAAATCCAAAATCTCTGTAAATGTTCAGTAAAATTAATAAAACTTAATTAAGAAAAAGGATTAATCTAAAAAAAATAAAAGTCATCTTGCATTGGTAAAAAAAAAAAAAAGATGAAACTTTGTCATCTTTACCTCCAACAAGCACACTGGCTGCCCTTTCTCCAAGACATACCTGTTTATTCTTTTGGCAGTTTATGGGATATTCAATACTCTTCTCCAGTTACTTTTCAAAGCCATCAGTTTTTCTTCTGTCATCTATATTTGTTAATATTCTAGGTCTCAGATGCAGAGCAAATGATTGACAAGTCCATAACCTGAATCAGGTGCACCTTAGACCTTAAAAAATTTGGAAAGGTCCCTGACTGCAGACTTTCCTAGTGTAATACACCTCTTGATATCTTAAGTTCTGGTACCAAGGTAATTTATTGTGGATGCAAGTAAGAAGAAGTCATTGGCAACTTCAATCTTTTCTCCATCTATCATGATGTTGCCTACAGGTCCAGTAGTGAAAATTCTTGTTTGATCTTCTGAGTCAAGCGCTTCAAGTTCCTCACTTTTATCAAGTACTGTGCTGTTTTGGTTACTACTGCTGTGTAATAGGACTTGAGGTCAGGGAGTGCTGTGCCTCCCACTTCATTTTTGTTTTTCAGAAGTGCTTTGCTTATTCAGGGTCTCTGCTCTCCAAATAAACTTGATAATTTCACTTTCAATCTCTTTAAAAAATGAATTTGGTAACTGTATTGTGTTAAACATATAGATTACTTTTAGTAGGAGTTCTTTTCACAATATTGAGTCTTCTGACCCATGACCAGGGAACATTTTTTCATGTATTTAGGTATTTTATTGTGTCTCACAAAAAATGTTCTGTAGTTTTCTTTGTATAGGTCTTTTATGTCTCTAGTTTGGTTCACTCCCAAATATCTCAATTTGTGATTAACTAGAAGGAGAATTGATGTCTTTGAGCTGTGGTGCTAGAGAAGAGTATTGAATATAACATGGACTGCTAAGAGAACAAACAAGTTTGTCCTGGAGAGGGTGAAGACAGGCTGCTCCTTGGAGGCAAGGATTATGAAGCCTCATCAGACATACTTTGGATATGTTGCAAGATGGGATCAGTCCTTGGAGACAGACATCATGCTTGGGAGGGTGGAGGGACAGCACAGGAGAGGAAAACCCTCAATGAGGTGGATTGATTCAGTGACTAGGATAATGGTGATAGGTGTGTCGGAGACTGTAAGATTGGCAAGTGATAGAGAAGGGTTTAGGGCTGTTGTACATAGGGTCGCTATGAGTTGCAGGTGACTTGACAGCACATAACTACAAAACAACATTGTAAATGTTATTGCTTTCTTGGTTTCCTTACCACTGCATTTTTAAGGCATTCTTGCCTTCACCCTAGGGGCCAGTTTCAGGTATATGAAAACTCTAGATAGGAAAATCAATGCTTACACCAAACACTTAAAACAGGCCCAAGGGAGACTGAAGATGTCACAATAATTTCTAGGAGGCAATTTTAATTGTACCTCTTGGGAATCTCAACAGAATCTTTCCTCTTTCTTCACATGTACTCCTTTAAAAATTGCTTCAAGAGTTATACATTTGTTTTCCCATCGACTCTGTGACAAATGTAACTAATATATAAATATCTGATAAATCTTCTCTAGTGAGTCAGACAGAAGAAAGGTCTGGGTGTCTCTGGGTGATCGAGATCTTGATCAAAATACCAAATTGTCAGCTAAGGTCCACCCTTCAATGGTTATTTGGAGGACTGGATTTCTTTCTATTGGCTGACACTATTGCTCAACAGTTAGAGGACCTCAAGGAGGAAAGAGAGAAGCACTGTTTTTTTTATTGCCCAAGATTTGTAATATCACCCAAGGATGCAGTAGTGATCAGAAGAACTCTCAAGACTCAGACCCCTGGGTGGTAAGTTTTCTTTCCAGGTAAGGGGCTGAAAGGCATCTGAGAGGATGTACAATGCCCGTGTATATTTAGTTCTGTCGTGAGGGGTAAGTGATTCTCTCCCTGTCTAGGCTTCTGGATTTTTCCTAAAGCACTCACATGTGGACATTAATTCCAAAGGAATCCTCTTTTGCTATAAATACAGTTTGGCAAACATTCATGGAGTTTATGTTCCCAGACATGTGATTTCATGTACAGTAAACCATATCTCCAGTAATATAAGAAGGTATGTTATAATGAATGAGGACCCAGTTACTCAGTTTTTCCTCGACTTCACATTCCCTTAAATCTCCTTGCTTCATAATTGACAAAAAATGACTCATTATTGGTAAATTTCATAATTTAGTGTAGACGATTATTTTGTTTATGAATAACCCACCTTTTGCAATGTCCTCTGTTAAAAAATATTATTTCCTTTTATTCTTTTGCAATTGCAGCTAATATAATGTTCTTCCTCTAATCACTATTTGAGTTTTGAATAATTAATATTCACATTTTTATATCTTTATATCAAGCTTTATGTTCTTCAGAACCAAAAAATAAAAGTTAGTAAAATAAACATAAGCTATCTAGACAGCTACCTGGAGAGCAGCTTCTTAATCTGGTTGGGAAAGGTCATTTAAATTTCTTATTTGTCAATCAGTTTTTAAGTGATTTTTAAACCAAAGTATCATACCAAACATAGTTATCACATTTTAATTAAACTGGCTAGTACAAAAACTCTTCACTTGTATGACCTTTTGCACTTGTGACAATATTGTTGTTGTTATTATGTGCTGTCGAGTCATCTGCGACTCATAGTGACCCTATGTACAACAGCCCTAAACCTTGCTCTATCCTGTGCCAATCGCACTGCCTCTGAGACACCCATCCCGATTACCCCAGTCACTGAATCAATCCATCTCATAGAGGGTCTTCCCCTCTTGTGCTGTCCCTCCACCCTCCCAAGCATAATGTCCCTCTCCAAGGACCTGTCCCTCCTTGCAACATGCCCAAAGTATGTCAGATGAAGCCCCAGAATCCTTGCCTCCAAGGAGTAGCCTGGTTTAACCCTCCCCAGGATGAATCTGTTTGTTTTCTTGGCAGTTCAT
>NW_006399776.1:19179918-19186673 GCF_000299155.1 Elephantulus edwardii
GGAGGGACAGCGCAGGAGAGGAAGGCCCTCTATGAGGTGGATTATTGATTCAGTGACTGGGATAATTGGGATGGGAGTGTCAGAGATGGTGCGATTGGCACAGGACAGAGTGGAGTTTAAGGCTGTTGTACATAGGGTTGCTATGAGTCGCAAGCGACTTGATGGCACATAACAACAACAACAACAACAGTCTTTGTTCAGTTCTCTGCTTCACAGCAAGTAATTGCAAAGACCATGGCCTGTATCAGGCGCACTTTAGTCTCCAGACTGACATCATTGCTCTTCAGTACTTTGGAGACTGTATTACCATAAATTATAACCATAGTAAATTTTTTAATATAAATATTTGTTGCAATTCCCAAGATGTCCTAAATAAATATATATTTCCATCTGTCTACACTGGGGGAAAAAAGTTAAGAAAATATTTTAGCATTAAAGAGAAAAGCATTTAATATTCAAATATTTGTTTTCTTTTTGAAGAATCTAAAATATCTGAGTCACCCTGTCTTCACACCGTTACTGAGTATTTGTTGTGTTTTTACAGCTCACAGACACATGAAAATCTTCAATACTCTCAACAACTCCAGCACCATCACTGGCTTCATCCTCCTGGGATTTCCTTGCCCCAGGGAGGGCCAGATCCTCCTCTTTGTGCTCTTCTCTGTTGTCTACCTCCTGACTCTCATGGGGAATGGTTCTATCATCTGTGCTGTTCGCTGGGATCAGAGACTCCACACCCCCATGTATATCCTACTCGCCAACTTCTCCTTCCTAGAGATCTGGTATGTCACCTCTACGGTCCCCAACATGTTGGCAAACTTTCTCTCTGAGACAAAAGTCATCTCCTTCTCTGGGTGCTTTCTGCAGTTCTATTTCTTCTTTTCCTTGGGTTCTACAGAATGCTTTTTCTTGGCAGTTATGGCATTTGATAGATACCTGGCAATCTGCCGCCCTCTACACTACCCAACCATTATGACTGGACGTCTCTGCACCAATCTTGTGGTCAATTGCTGGGTGTTTGGTTTCCTCTGGTTTCTTATTCCTATTGTCATCATTTCCCAGATGTCCTTCTGTGGATCTGGGGTTATTGATCACTTCCTATGCGACCCAGGTCCTCTGTTAGCCCTGACCTGTACCAGAGTTCCTGCAATAGAGCTGACTAGCTCTACCTTAAGTTCTCTACTTTTATTTATTCCTTTTTTCTTTATCATGGGATCCTACACATTGGTCCTGAGAGCTGTACTGAGAGTCCCATCAGCAGCTGGAAGAAGAAAAGCTTTCTCCACCTGTGGATCCCATCTGGCTGTGGTTTCACTTTTCTATGGCTCAGTGATGGTTATGTATGTGAGTCCAACATCCGAGCATGAAGCCGGAATGCAGAAGATTGTGACGTTATTTTACTCTGTTGTGACACCACTCATTAACCCTGTGATATATAGTTTAAGGAATAAAGATATGAAGCATGCAATGAATAAATTACTGGGGATACAAAAATAAGAGTCTTAGCTAAAAGGATATTGGGGTAGATAATTTGTTTTTATCTGCTTTTGGTTAAAAAGAAAACTAGTATCACTCAGAAATTATTTACTCTATCATTTAATGTAATGTCCCATGTTGTTTGTACATTTTTATAATTTATGTAACTACAAAAGATCTCAAAAACTATTACTCCCTAATATGTAAATGATAGCCATACTGACTGAAATTTTGAGTTATACAAGGTTATAAACTTAAGACAAAACGAAAACTTTCTAGTATAAACTTGTCTTTACTTAACAAGATGTCGTTACTTTTCTGATTAAGCTTACATTTCTATCTAGAACATATCTCATGTTTTCACCAGCAATAAGGAAAATAGCAACACTATATAAAAATATCAAGTATATTTAAAATTGAACAACAAAGGTTTTAAGTATATGAAAAGATATTTCCTCAGAGAAATACAAGTAAAGCTATAATATATTTTTTCCCTCTCAACTTAAAAAGCTAAAGAAAAAATACTGGTGAAAATGTACTTATCCTTTGCTAGTAGAGAGGAGTTCTGGTGGCTTAGTGGTCAGGAGTTTCCCTGTCAATCTAAAGACCCAAAGGTATGTGGTTTGAATCTGCTACCTGCTCCACCGAGAAAGATTGGCGATCTGCTCCCATACAATTTACTGCATCCAGTGTTGGAATTCTCAAGCAACCACACTTACTGGCATTTCTTCAAAGAAGATTCACAAATGACATGAAAAGGTGCTCAAAATACAGGACCAACATGAGGGTTGGGGAGAAACTGAGAGAAGAGGGGATAAATAATGTACATGGCATTGAAACAGATGGAAGAAAAAAACTGCTTAAAAGGAATATATGATTAGGTATTATTTTCATGGCCACCGTCCAGAATAAGATCTGCATAGTAAAGTGGACTGGGGGAGGGGGGGAGAGATTGCACGACAATGAAAGAATTTTTTTTCAAAGAGAAAAGCAAACTGGGGATGGGGGGGACGAAAATATGGAACAATGGATGAATGGAATCCAAGTTTTCTATACATTTTTATTAAAATCTCTATTAAAAAAAGAACAAGAAAAGGTGCTCAAAATCTTAAGTTCTTACCAGCTACTGTAAAGGCATTTCGAGTTTTGGTGACCCTATGTGTATTAAAGGAGAACTGTGCTTCAAGTCTAACTTTTACATTGTAAGTGAACACAGTCAAGGCAGGTAAGACAAATGGATTGCAATATCCAAAGAACCTCATTGCATATCTGGGAGAAACAGAGAGAATTCTGTAAAAACTACCTCCCCTTCTAAAGAAGATTGTTAGATTTTTTTTTTATAAGTGAAGGTTTATAAATCATAGTGATTGTTCATATAATGACTCAGACATTTGGTTTTTAATATGAATTATTCATTAATTACATTATATGATTATCCTCTTACTGTGTATTTCTGTTCATTTTCTTTTTTAAAAAAAATTTATTGTTATTGGAGGAATTATACAACAATGAAGATTAATAGATTTTAAACTTGAGTTAGGCTTTTTCTAGATTTATACACTTCATGTTATGGCCATTAATAAACTTTGTTAGCTGTTTCTTCTCATTTTGAGTTGTGTCCCATCAGCAAATAAATAAGAAACTTCTCTAGCCCAAGGTCACAGGATTCTTGCATTCAAAGGAATAATTTACATACAATTTCTAGTGAGTACCCAATTTAAGGTACAGTTTACATATGGCTGAGAAAATTACAAAAGCTGTTCAGGAGAGATGTGTTCCTCCACCTAGTCAACAGACATCTTAAGATAATCTGCATTAAATACAGAGAAGTTGAAACAGGATCTGGGGACAAAAGAAATGTTAATTTGATAGTTCAGCCAGTTTTGAAGACTGGAAACACAGCTTGTCAGAAGTTACAGTTTAAATAATCTTGGACTTATTAATACTACCTTATCAATATGAACAACTAGTGATCTGTTCCACTATCAGCTCCTGGCCTTGTTCTGGCTGATGAAAGTTTCTCCACTACTCCTTTGCAGCCGGTGTGATTCCGGTATATTATCTGGCAAAGGTGCCCATGTATATACTTGGTGATTAGGTTTTGGTGGGGGAAAAAGTACTTGCAATTAATAATTTGTTAATCATATAAAATTTTATCATATGGTCTTTTGCATTACAGTCACATTATCAATGCATTTTTATTACTATTGTTGCATGTTTGATCTATCTCAAAATGCAGAAGTTCATAGATATCCTCAATTTCTTCATCTTTGACTTTAGTGTTTGGTGTATATATTATATGACAGTCATGTAAGCAGGTCTTCCTTGAATTTGAGTGGATCTTTTCCTATTAAGGAGGGAGCCCCCTCCCTCTCTGAAGAAGTCCTACGGGAGGAGAAGGAGAGACTCACAGCCCTGCAAGTAACACTTACCCATAAGAGCAGGGGGAGACTGCAACCTTATAAGCTTCTATTCAAATTGGAAGCAGACAGTCCCCATGTATGAAGGAATACATGAGCTCATTCCCCTTCCCAAGAACTGTCAAAACTGACATTAGTTCCACCTTGTAAATTTCTGCACATTTAAACCCACCAATGAGAAAGCCCTTAACAGTTTCCCTTAAAGCAGATTCATACCAGCTCAGGGATCTTCAGTCATTTGGGCCACCTGTCCCTGCTGAATCACTCTTCTGGCTTATCAAATAAATGTCATTTCTCTTTCTTTTAAATTAAGGTGTTTGGGTAATATACCTTCTCTCCCCTAGAACTCTCCTCGTCTTCCTGCAACTCTATCACTACCAATGTTGTACTTCAAGATCCATTTTGATGAGTTTGTTTTGGTTTTTTATAATTTCTTGATACTTTTATGGCAAATGCAATACCATTCTCTTCAATTTTACGTATCTGGCATATGTTGTTGCCATGTGCCGTCAAGTCACCTGCGATTCATAGCAACCCTATGTACAAAATCTCTGAAGCCTGCCCTATCCTGAGTCAATACTACTCACTCCAACAAACCTACCCCTGTTGCCCCACTTACTGTATCAATCCATCTTATCCCAGGTCTTCCTCTCCTTCGCTGTCCCTCTACCCTTCCGAGCAGGATGTTGTTCTCCAAGGGCCAGTCCCTCTTGGCCATAAGCCCAAAGTATGTGGGATGAGCTTCAAAATCCTCACCTCCAAGAAGGAACTTGATTTCACCCTCCCCAAGACAGACCTATTTTTTTTCTTGGCAGTCCATGGTATGTTCAAGACTTTATATTACTGTCTAATTCAAAATGGCCAGTGTCAGTTAATTTCAGCTCACTATATGTGGGATATCAATATTCCTTAACCCAGGCTGTGGAGAGTCGGGCATCCCAACCTGTCTGCATAAGCAAAGGAAAGCCACAGTCATTTGTTCAGTGAAAAAAATAAAAGAAGAAAAGCTCAGTTTAGTATGATTCATTAGGTCACCCATACAAGTTATTCTGGTTACAAAAGGTTGTAGGAACAGCACTGTGTGGTCAATTGTTGCAGAAATCTAGGTCATAGAAAAGACATGGGAAGAAACAGAAGAATCAACAGTACAAAAGGCTTTTCTGCAAGATACAATAAATAATTAGCCCATCTTACAGGTCTAGACTGGAACCAAGCTGAGAAGTCACAGGCAAGAGCACATATGCCATGTGAAAGAGGAGCGCACATTTAGAGCAGGTCAGCAGGTGAGTGAGCTTCGACAATGCAAGATTCATACTGCCAGTCAGAATCCTCTTGGGCTTTTTTCTCTCTTATTTCTTAGGATTTTAAGAATGACTCTTAAGCTGATGTGCAAGAACTCAATAGGAAGTAATAGTAGAAAAAAGTTTTGAAAGGATAAAAAACACGGGTGGTAGATAAGAAAATTTTAAAAGGCTATTATTGCAGTATATTTAGAAGCAGGAATGGCATCCACTTCCTAAACAACATGCCTCTGGAAACTCTATGAACTTCAGGGCTTTTGTTCATACGGTCACTATGAGTTATGCTCAACTCAACGGCAATCAACACCACCACCATATCATTTTTTATAATTTTCCTTTATTTATATGTCATAAATTTCATGTTATGGCCATTAATACACATTTTTAGCTGTTTCTTTTCATTTTGAGTTGTGCCCCATCAGCAAATAAAGGTCTTCTTTGATTAAAATCTTTATAACGTCCTTCCCCAATTGTAGTTTGAGTGTCTTCTAACCGGAGGGATTGATTTTCTGTCACTGTACCAGACAATGTTCTGTAGCTAGTCATAATGTTTTCACTGACCAACATTTTAGCTTAAAGCAGTCATGCATGAACCTTGCAAAAACAGTTGAGTAGTAAGCTGATTCTGAAATACCATGGCAAATTGGCAGAAACCTCCATTGTAAGGTCTCCAAGGAACCAGTTCAGGCCAAGAAATACAGTTTATTGAGGAGAAACTGCTGGCCTGGCTCTAAAGTAGAAACCAGGCACCACTAAAAGTTAGAGAGGAGTTTTATATTGCCTTCCAAGGAAATTGGGGAAGGGTAGGTTCATAGTTGTATTTTCCAAAATAGGGATTGGGCTGGGGTCTCAGATTCCTATTCCTGGGAAAGGAGGTAGAGTGGTTTTGCATACTTAACAGAGAGAATCTGCTTCCTGTGGTTGGATAATTTCAGTGGCTATTCTGGGGAAGGAAGGGAGAAAAACTCTTAAGTCCTAATAACCCTTTTGTTGATTCTATTCACTTTCACCCATATTGGCAGTAATTATTATGCACATAAATTTTTAAAGCAAATTAACTTCTAAGAACAAAGAATCCTAAGTTAATTATCTCCTTCATTTACATTTCTTGACCTACTATTGTTATTCTTATGTGCCTAGGGCAGGGGACCCTGTGAACAATAGAGCTGAACCTTGTCCCATCCTGAGCCATCATCATCATCTCTGAGTCCATTGTTGCAGTCATACTCTCTATCCATCTCTTTGAAGGTCTTCTCTTTCACTGACCCTCCATCTTTTCCAAGCATGATGTCCTTTTTCAAGGAATAGCCTATCCTAGCAACATGCCCAAAGCATGTAAGATGAAACTTTGTGATCTTCTAAGACTCAAATCGCTATGCACATCCAAAAGCTTCTCCAACAGAGTGAAAAAGTAAGCCACCAACTGGGAAAAAATATTTGGTAATAACATCAGATAAGGGACTTATATCCAGAATTTATTAAATACTTGAGCAACACAACAAGATAAAGGTAAATAATCCAATAGAAAAATGGGCACAGGATATGAACAGGCACTTCA